>NW_015393258.1:10546-15100 GCF_001527695.2 Protobothrops mucrosquamatus | reverse complement strand
AGCTTGGGTAGAGCCAGCAATGTTCTGATAGTCTCTCTCTCTCTCTCTCTCCTCTTTCTCTATCTCATCTCTGTTCTTTCTCTGTCTCTCTTTCATCATCATCTCTAAAGAAAACAATAAATAGGGGGGACATGAGAGCAGTGTTCCAGTATTTGAGGGGCTGCCACAAGACAGAGGGGGGTCAAGCTATTCTCCAAAGCACCTGAAGGCAGGACAAGAAACAATGGTTGGAAACTGGTCAAGGAGACCAGCAACCTATAATTAAGGAGAAACTTCCCAACAGTGAGGACAATTAATCAGTGGAACAGTTTGCCACCAGAAATCGTGGGTGCTCCATCACTGGGGATTTTTGAGAAGAGGCTGGACAGTCACTTGTCTGAGATGGTATGGGGTCTCCTGCTTGAACAGGGGGATGGACTAGAAGACCGCCAAGGTCCCTTCCAGCTCTATTCTATATCTATCTATCTATCTATCTATCTATCTATCTATCTATCTATCTATCTATCTATCTATCTATCTATCTATCTATCTATCTATCTATCCATCCATCCATCCATCCATCCATCTCTCTCTCTATATATATATATTTCATTTCTCTTTTTCACTCATCTCTTTATCTCTCTCTCTCTCTCCCTCCATCCCTCCCTCCATCCATCCATGTCTATATCTTTCATCTCTTCATCTCTTTCTCATCTCTCTTTATCTATCTATCCATCTATCATCTTTCCATCTTTCTGTCTCTCTCTATCATCTATCTTGCTATGCATTCGTCTATGTCTATGTCTATCATCTGTCTATCTATCTATCCATCTCTTCTCTATCTATCTATCTATCTATCATCTATCTCGCTATCCATTCGTCTATCTGTCTATCATCTATCTATCTATCTATCTATCTATCTATCTATCTATCTATCTATCTATCTATCCATCTCTCTCTCTCTCTCTCTCTCTCGTCCTCAACTTACAATCGTTCATTCACTGATTGTTTGAAATTAGGTCCTTTGTTGTTTATATATATTGTATATGTATATATATATATAACTTTTACAAAACAAAAGGCCTAACTTCAAACAGTCCCTAAATATGTGTCAAAGCTAACCCACCTATTCTTTTTTTTTAAACCCTTCCAACTTTGAAATAACGTACGCTATCAACATGAGACTTTTTTTTTTAAATGCTTTTTAATAACAATCTGATCAATACATTCAGACCATAGGCCAGGTCTTTTAAGACTTTGAGAGGGAGGGGTTTGCTGCCTCCCCTTCCCACCTCTTATAAATATTTGGACCAAATTAAAAAAAAGAAAAGAAACAGGACAAGCAGCAGAGAAATGTTTAGTGGGCCTTCGTAACATGAGGAGACCCTAACAAAAATCTGGAGAGATGCAATTTTGAAGGGTGAAAAATGAGACAACATGTTATTACAGATAAGGAAGCAACATCCTGTCCCCGCCCCCCCCGGAAAAAAACCCCTCTTTGGTTCCTTCACTCCCCTTTTCTCCTTTTTTTCTCACCCTCCCTAAAGCAGACCCTAAAAGAAAAAAGGAGTTCAAAGCAAAAGGCAACCTGTGATTAGCAAATATTTAGTTGCTAAGGAAATTCAGGCGCACAAGGATACACAAAGCTGGGACTTGGAGTGTGTTTGTGCATGTTTGCCTGTGTGTGTAAGACTAGGGAAAAAAATAGCCTGATCTTCTGAGGCTTTGCATCCTCTTTCCCTGTTCTCTCTCCAGGGAGAAAATTTTGCAGGCTGGCTGGATTTCTTCATTTTAAAGTTGCAAGCTGGAATTTTGCTTCCTGGAGTGGTTGAATTGGTTTATAAAGCATCGGGGAGCTTAGAACTTGGAAGAAATCTTTTGTCCTTTTTTTCCCTTCCAAGGAGATCTAGTCTGTCTAGGTTTGGGGAGTGTCTCCCCAAAAGAGTAGAGGAAATTGGCATACGAAGAGGTACATGTGCCCTTTTCTCTTTCTTTCGTGGAGAAAAAGCTGGGGTGTGTGGTTTTTTTTTTGCAGCTCTTTGCCACTTTTGAGGCCGTAGCAAGAAACGCAGCAAGGACTAAAGAATTTGTCATTGGTAAACTTGGCCAGGTAGATCCTGCCTGCATGTAGAAATGCAGCCTCTAAAGGATCATATTTCCTGCCAGGCTAACAGATCTAAAGGAAAAAAAACATTTAACAGCCTGTCTAAGAATTTTAACTTCTGCAGATCCGAAAGGTGGTTTCAAAGCCTCAAAAACTCCTCCCGAATTGTTCCTGTCCAGGTGGAAAGCGCTCCAGGGACTTCAGACTACAAGACCCATCGCTCTCCAGCCAGCCTTCCCCCCCTTGCAGATCTGGGAGTGTTTGGGAGGCATTGACAGAGGAGGATGGGATCTGGAAGGGTTACAGATTGTCCTCAACCCACCTTGGCATCTGCAGAGGGCTTCTCCATTCCTAGAAAGAAGATGGAGAAGACACGTTTCTCCCCGCACGATCGAGGGTGAAAAACTAATTATTATTATTATTATTATTGGTTTTTTTTAAAAAAAGCAAAGGATAAAAACATCTCATCTCACGAAAGCCAGCTTTACTTTGGGAGAGGAGGTTTAAGGAAGCCAAGTGCATTGTCCTTGCAATTTCCTCCACGGGCCTCTGTCCACGAAAACAGGATGAAGCCACTTCCTCCCCCGGCGGTCTTTGGAGATGAAAAGGGAGGCAGAGCGGAGGGGAGAGGAGGGGGCGCATCTACACAGGTCTAGGTCTTGGAAGAAGGGAGTGGGGGGGGGAGGATGAAAAGATGGGAGAGCTCCTCCAGGAGTTTACTTGAGGACATCCAGGTGAGTGCAGACCTGCTTGAAGATTTCATCTACCGTGCCTTCCGCGTTGACCTGAAGGAGAGAGAAAGCCACAGGGCTCAGCAAGGAGAAATCCTGGAGATGCCTTCTTCTGAGACAATATCAAAGCAACGCTGTCCACCCCACCACAGAGACCAAAGGGCTGCCCTTCTTGAAGGAATCCTAGCCAGGTTGAACGTTGAAGAGATGTCCACCACCAAAGAGAGAGGGTTTGGAGAACGGGAGGACCACGAGAAGACCCGTCTGATCTAGTTTGGAGGATCCTATCTTCTCCCTGGCCAACTTGGTGCCCGGGTTCGTACACCCTGCTAAGCCATCATTGTGGATTCCAAGGGGAAGCCAAGCTTGATGCCTTCAACCCATGCTCTGGGCTTGGCTGTTGAGCACACACTCATCACTTCTTCATTCCATAAACAATGTTTGAACATCTCATGGTTTAGGATGGTGGGTAAACCCCAAAACACCCCATCTAGGTCTGAAGATAAGACCCCCACCCCCACGTCTGTTTGGCTGAAGAGGATTCGTCTTCCAATGTTGGTCCTACCACAAGGTCAACCCTTCAAATCTTGGGAATTGCTTCCTCCCCACCCAAGTTCCATTTCCCTTCTGCTTCTCTCTGAAATCCTCCCAATGTTGACGTTGACCTCTTCCCTCCCCTGGCAGCTAGTTAGTCAGCGCCTTGCTATGCTGAGCAGGATAAGACCTGGAGAGAAGTTCCTGAGAATAATGAATGACCCATCCTCACAACTCAGAACTGGGTGTCCTTTCTTTGCCTGCGAAAGCTGGGTCAGTTCAAAACATCATCATCATCATCATCATATAATAATATAATTAATATAACATAACATAACATAACATAATATAAAAATAAAAGTTGGAAGGGACCTTGGAGGTCATCTAGTCCAACCCCCTACTCAAGCAGGAAACCCTATGCCATTTCAGACAAATGGCTGTCCAGTCTCATCTTAAAAACTTCCAGTATTGGAGCATTCACCGCTTCTGGAGGCAGGTTGTTCCACTGGTTAATTGTTCTAACTGCCAGGAAGTTTCTCCTTAGTTCTAGGTTGCTTCTCTCCTTGATTAGTTTCCACCCGTTGCTTCTTGTCCTGCCTTCAGGCACCTTGGAGAATAGCTTGACTCCCTCTTCTTTGGGGCAGCCCCTGAGATACTGGAACACTGCTATCATGTCCCCCCCTGGTCCTTCTCTTCATTAAACTAGACATACCCAATTCCAGCAACCGTTCCTTATATGTTTTAGCCTCCAGTCCCCTGATCCTCTTTGTTGCTCTTCTCTGCACTCTTTCTAGAGTCTCAACATCTTTTTTACATCGTGGTGACCAAAACTGGATGCAGCATTCCAAGTGTGGCCTTACCAAGGCCTTGTAAAGTGGTATTAACACTTCACGTGATCTTGATTCTATCCCTCTGTTGATGCAGCCCAGCATTGTGTTGGCTTTTTTGGCAGCTGCAACACATGGCTGGCTCATGTTTAAGTGATTGTCCACTAGGACTCCAAGATCCCTCTCACAGTTACAATTATTCAGCAAGGTACCACCTATACTACACCTGTGCATTTTTCTTGCCTAAATGTAGAACCTTGCTTTTTTCACCATTGAATTTCATTTTGTTAGATAGCACCCAATGCTTAAGTCTGTCAAGATCCCTCTCTATCTTAAGCCTGTCTTCTGGAGTGTTGGCTATTCCTGCCAGCTTGATGTC
>NW_015393258.1:8891-10264 GCF_001527695.2 Protobothrops mucrosquamatus | reverse complement strand
CCTCTCACAGTTACAATTATTCAGCAAGGTACCACCTATACTACACCTGTGCATTTTTCTTGCCTAAATGTAGAACCTTGCTTTTTTCACCATTGAATTTCATTTTGTTAGATAGCACCCAATGCTTAAGTCTGTCAAGATCCCTCTCTATCTTAAGCCTGTCTTCTGGAGTGTTGGCTATTCCTGCCAGCTTGATGTCATCTGCAAATTTGATGAGTTCCCCATCTATCCCCTCGTCCAAATCGTTGATGAAGATGTTGAAGAGCACTGGGCCACAGTTTAAGTGTAAAGGGGAAGGAAGGAAGAAAGGAAGGAAGGAAGGAAGGAAGGAAGGAAGGAAGGAAGGAAGGAAGGAAGGAAGGAAGAAGGGTGGAAGGGAGGAAGGAGAAGGTAGAAGAAAGGAAAGGAAGGAAGGAAAAGGGAAGATGGAAGGAAGGAGAAGGTAGAAGGGAGGGAGGGCGGAAGGAAGGAAGGAAGGAAGGAAGGAAGGAAGGAAGGAAGGAAGGAAGGGGCAAATGGCTCAGCCAATATCATGTGGCTGAAATGACTCTCTCTGGTCTCAAATACATCTCCCCAAAACGGCATTACCAATTTCAAACAAAGGGTAAATTTGTATGAGAGATTTCAATCCATCATCCTGACTCACCTTGCGTACAATTCCCTTCTTCTCGTAATAGGCGATGACCGGCTCGGTGGCCTTGTAATAGGTGTCCAAACGCTTCTTGATGGTCTCCTCGTTGTCATCCACGCGCCCGCTGGTTTCTCCCCGTTTCAGCAGCCGTTTCACCATGGTGTCCTTCCCAGCGTCCACGTACAGCAGCAGGGTGGGGGCAGCAATCTGCTCAGGAAAGGTCAAAAGAGGAATCAAGTTGAGGAGGAGAGGAAGAGGAAGAAGAGGGGAAGGAGAAAGAGGAGGACAAGGTTAAGGAGAAGATAGATGAAAAGGAGGCGGAGGAGACGGTGATAGATGAAAAGTAGATAGGTGAAAAGAGGAAGGAGGAGAATACAGATGAGAAAGGAGGAAGAGAAGGTGAAGAAGATAGATGACAAGAAGATGGAGGAGGAGGAAGTGGCGGAGGAGGAGAAATAGAATGAGAAAGAGGAGAAGGAGAAGAAGATAGATGAAAAGAGATAGAGGAGGAGGAGGAGATAGATGAAAAGTAGGTAGGTGAAAAGGGGAAGGAGGAGAAGAATACAGATGAGAAAGGAGGAGAAAGAGAAGGTGAAGAAGATAGATGAAGATGGAGGAGGAGAAATAGAATGAGAAAGAGGAGAAGGAGAAGGAGATAGATGAAAAGAGATAGATGAGGAGGAGGCAGATGAGGAGAAGGAGGAGGGGAGGAGAGATGAGAAAGTGAAGGAGGAGAAGGAGA
>NW_015393258.1:0-4820 GCF_001527695.2 Protobothrops mucrosquamatus | reverse complement strand
CTTGGAGGTCATCAAGTCCAACCCCCTGCTCAGGCAGGTAACCCTATACCATTTCGGACTGGACAGTCATTTGTCTGAAATGGTATAGGGTTTCCTGCCTGAGCAGGGGGTTGGACTAGATGACCTCCAAGGTCCCTTCCATCATCATCATCATCTCCTCATTATTATTATTATTATTATATCATCATCATCATCATCATCATCATCATCATCATCATCATTATTATTATTATGAATTATGCTTCAGTTCTCCAGATCTTTCTTTTGCTCCCTGCCCTCCATAAAAATATCGTTGGATTTGCTTTCTGGGCTCAAGCATTCGGCTGCTTCTTCAGCCTGGTGTCTAGGTCAGCCTTGGGTGGGGAAGGTGGAGTAAAATGCTCATTATTCCCAGGCAGTGTGGTGAGTGGACCAGGTAGTAATTATCTAGGGAAGATTGGACCATGTAATATCCAATGTAATGTAACGTCACCACATTACAAAAAAGATGTTGAGACTTTGGAAAAAGTGCAGAGAAGAGCAACTAAGATGATTAAAGGCCTGGAGACTAAAACATACGAAGAACGGCTGCGGGATTTGGGAATGGCCAGTCTAGAGAAAAGAAGAAATAGGGGAGACATGATAGCAGTCTTCCAGTATTTGAGGGGCTGCCTCAAATACTGGAAGAGAAGGGGTAAATTATTCTCCAAAGCGCCTGAGGGCAGAACAAGAAACGATGGATGGAAACTGATCAAAGAGAGAAGCAACCTGGAATTAAGGAGAAACTTCCTGACAGTGAGGACAATTAACCAGTGGAATAGAAGCTGCATTCAGAAATCATAGGCGCTCCATCACTGGAGGTTTTTAAGAAGAGACTGGACACTTCTCTGAAATGGTATAGGATCTCCGGCTTGAGCAGGGGGCTGGACTAGAAGACCTCCAAAGTCCCTTCCAGCTCTATTCATCCCTTCTATTCTTCTCCTTCTCTCTTGAAAAATGACTCAAAAGAAAAAGCATAATCCTCGCCTCGTTCTGCGCTATATAATATGGAGATCTGACTTATTTTATCTTTCTTCTTTTGGGAAGTTGTAATTATGAAGACGACCACTGCAAAGTGGATGGATAGACCCCCCTCCTAGACCCCCCTAGAACTGCTGAAAGACCAAGCTTGGAAGAACTATCTAAGAATCAACATGGACTCCACAGCGGATCAATCCATCAGTCCAGATGGAAGGCTACTTTCAAGACAAAAACATGGGTAAGTTTTCCCAAAATCGTTAGTTTTACAACCATTGGGGTGATTTCATTTCAGTTCTGTGAAAAGCAGCCTGACGTTTGCAGGAAAAAAAAAAAACCTCACCGAGAAATGGATCTCTTATTCCATTTCTTCTCCAACTCTTACAAATGAAGAATGAGTTGCGCTGCTGACCCAAACAGTTCTTTGAGTCAAATCAAATCGCTGCTCCTGTCTAAACCATCAGTGAAATCCTAGCATCCTGGCTTGCAATCCTGGCTTGCTACCTGATCCTTTGAGCCTCAGTTTCTCCACCACAAAAGGTCAACAGCTGAAGTCCACCTTGCGGACTTCTCCAAAGCGTGAATCGGATCGCGATTGCATGTCGGACGCATCTTTGGCTGGCGTCGAATTTCATGGCTGAACAGCAGCTTATCTTGATATTGGGCTAGTCCACCCCCACATCCCACCCCACCCCCCAAAAAACCCTGCCAATGTAATTTCAGGAAGACTCCGAGAGAGGAGGGTCTCCCAGAATAGATGCTGGCACGGTTTGAGGGGAGAAGCAACCAGGTCTAGTTACACATCTCTCTTTCTCTTTTTTTTTTTTTACACCTAATAAGGTGAACTCCTTTGAGGTTTTGCAAAATGCAACTCAGCGGCCGTAAATCTGGCTGGAGAAGGTGAGTTAGGTGCTAGAGCAAAGTTTTAAATTTCTTCCTGAAGTTTAAAGTGGATCTTGGAGGGGGGAGGGGGTGTTGAAGCATGTCAGGAGTTTGAATTCCCCCTTTCTGCAAAACGCCGCATCAAAAGAGATGGTATAGGTCTAAGATGGTATAGGTTCTCCTGCTTGAGCAAGGGGTTGGACTAGAAGACCTCCAAGGACCCTTCCAGCTTCTCTTCTCTTCTCTTCTCTTCTCTTCTCTTCTCTTCTCTTCTCTTCTCTTCTCTTCTATTCTCTTCTCTTCTATTCTATTCTATTCTATTCTATTCTATTCTGTATTTTATTTCTATTCTACTCCATATTCTATTCTATTCTATTCTGTATTTTATTTCTATCCTATTCTATTCTATTCTATTCTATTCTATTCTATTCTATTCTATTCTATTCCATTCCATTCCATTCCATTCCATTCCATATTCTATTCTATTCTATTCTATTCTATCCTATCCTATCCTATCCTATCCTATCCTATCCTATTCTATTCTATTCTATTCTATTCTATTCTATTCTATTCTATTCTATTCCATTCCATTCCATTCCATTCCATATTCTATTCTATTCTATTCTATTCTATTCTTCTATTCTATTGTATTCTATTCTGTATTCTATTCTATTCTATTCTATTCTATTCTATTCTATTCTATTCTATTCTATTCTATTCTATTCTATTCTATTCTATTCTAAAAAGGCCACACACTCACCAAAAACACACCCCCTTGAAAGCACCAGGAGAGAGAAAAACCTGCCTAAAATTGCTGTCTTAATATCCCAGGTTTAAACCAGCATGGGGAGAGGCTGTCCTGAGAGGCCTATCTTTCTGCAAGCAAGGAACTGGCCGGGCAAGGAAGCGGCCAGTTAAATTTCTTCCTTCTTTCCCTGCCTTTTCAATGGGCCACCCCCTTCCCCCCCCCACAAGGATGGTTCCAAGGGCTCTCTAAACGCCCCCCAAATAAAGAGAAGCTTATAAACCGGGCGCAGACAAAAAAAAAATACCAAGTTATCTTCCCCGTCAGTTGAAAAGTATGTTAGACATCCTGCAGCAGAGGTCAGGAAACACGAGGTGGAGGATGATGGTTAATGATGCCTGGTGTCTGGAGTTACACCTGCCTCCCTAACCGCAGGGCGGTCTGGTGATTATGATGAGCTAACCCCATCATCACAATGAGGTGATGCAGCGCTGAATGACAGCTGTGTGGGCTGTTAAAAGCAACACAAAGACCCAGAACTTCCTCCGTGGAGAAATCTAGAACCTCTGTGGGTTTTCTAACTGCAAAGAACAAGGGGTATATATGTGTTCGTGTGTGTGTTGTGTTGTCTCTCCAGGCAGTGCAGTTAAGACCCCCCAGGATAACCAATAGGGATATTTTGAATTTTAGCATCTTTACATACTTGGAGGCATCCCAGGTTCAAATTTAGCCACAAACGCTTCCCAGACAGCTATTTAATTCTCTTGTCATCCCAGCCTACCTTACAGGAGGGTTGTGGAGTGGGGGGAGAGAAGGGGAGGCGAGACTGCTATGCACATGCTAAAATTGCTGTTTAGATCCTTGGGGAAGGCCGGGATAAATCAGCGTACAGGGAGGCTGTCCTGAGATGCTAGCTTTCTGCAGGCGAGGATCTGGCTGGGTAAAAAAGCAGCTAACCAATTTTTTTTCCTCCTTCTCTCGCCTTTGAAATGGGGCAGCCCCCCAGGATGGTTCAAAGGCCTTGAGATCCTGGAAAAAGAGAATTTTACTTCCAAGAAAGGATGAAAGAAAGGTGAAGGAAAACAAAACAGGATCTGTTCTCCACCTTGCTTAAGCCAGCATCCAGATTTCCTCCAGATCCTGTAGTTCTCCACACTTTGCACCCCAAATGATCCTTTTTATCACCTCCAAATCTGGCTGGGGATTTCTTCCATTCACACCCAAGATTGTTTATTAGGAAATGTTTTAAAATTGGGGCCAGAAGTTATCAGCCTTTCTCTCCCATTCCTTCCAGATTTCCTCCAGATCCTGCAGTTCTCCACACTTTGCACCCCGAATGATCCTTTTTATCACCTCCAAATCTGGCTGGGGATTTGTTCCATTCACACCCAAGATTGTTTATTAGGAAATGTTTTAAAATTGGGGCCGGAAGTTATCAGCCTTTCTCTCCCGTTCCTTCTGGAACGAAGCAAAAAAAAGTAAACTCCTGCTGTTTAACCAGGGCAGTCTTGGATTTGGGGCTGGGGGGGGGGGCTGGGCAGGAGGAAGACAGAGAACCCCCCCCTTGAAAAACATATTTAAACCCCCCCCCCTCCAGCAGCTTTGGAGAAACAGAGGCCGAAATCGAAGAGGTCAGTCAAGGTTATTGCAAAACCCAAAAGCTGGTGCAGAGACACACATGCACACCATCGCCCCCGGGTCCAAAGCACAGCCTGTCGGTTTTGCTGCGTCTATCCACAACATTTGTGCCCGGGTTCACTCTGTTGCAAATCCCTTTAAAATAATAACAACAACAACAAGAACAAGAACAACAACTGTTGCACACCCCTACCCAGAGCTTTTTCCTGGTTCTCTAACCGTCAGAGAAATGCTTTTATCTTCCGAAGGATGTCCTGCCTTCAGCAAAATAAAATTAATCCTGGTAAACAGCTCAGCCTTACCTCTCAGTGCTGGAAGGGGAAGGGGAAGGCAGACAAAGCCACAGAGAGACGGCTGTGCGTTCTTCCACCACCGGCCAGCCTGCATGGTTATTTTTACCTCCCTATATAGAGACGGTTGGAGGCATGACGGGAGAAAGAGGGAGCGTTGTTGGCAGCCACCCCGGGTGCCCACAGACGGGAGCGGAATAGCAATGAGGGAGGGGAGGATGGGAGAGAAAAGAGAGGTCTAGAAAGGAAGGCGGGAGGAGGCTGGTAAA
>NW_015393257.1:13533-16834 GCF_001527695.2 Protobothrops mucrosquamatus | reverse complement strand
TATTTTTATTTCTTTAGGTTCTAAATTATCCTTCAGATCTCAAGCAGTTTTCTTCATGTTTTAAAAATGTCCTTTATTTGATTTAACCAAAGAAAAAGACACAGCATGCATATTGATATTGATATTGTGTATGTGTATTTACGCAAAGGTTAGATTAAAGAATTATTGTTCAATCAATCAGAATAGAGCTGGAAGGCACCTTGGAGATCTTCTAGTCCAACCCCCTGCTCAAGCAGGAGACTCTATACCATCTCACATAGGTGGATGTCTAGTCTCTTCTTAAAAACCTCCAGTGATGAAGCACCTACAACTTCTGAAGGCAAGCTGCTCCACTGGTTAATTGTTCTCACTGTTAAGAAATTTCTCCTTAATTCCAGGTTGCTTGTATTTCATTATAATGGTTCCTATCTAATCTTATTCATAAATTGTAAGTAATACCAACTGTTAAGTTCACTGAGCAATTGAGACCATAAATTTATCTTTCCAATGCTGAAGAACATAACTCTTGGCAATAAAAATAGCATACAAAATCCATTGTGCAGTTGTCATTTATTATGTATAGATATGCAATTCAAGAGAATATGGATGTAATATTGAAACCTTTTTCAAAGTCAGTATATGAAAGAGCATATTTCCATAATATAAGGACATCACAAAAATATGTGTCTGAATGAAGCATTTATTTCATTTTCTACAAAACAGTGATTTATTCCATCTTTTTCAAACACAATGTGGTACAGTAAATCAAAAATAATACATTTTGAAATAAGCTGCAATCTAGGGTATTAAAAAACCCTTTTCATACAGAAGGTAATACAACCCCCCATTGTTTAGACAAAATGGACTTCTCCAGTTCCCTTTTCCATTCTGTTTTTGATTTTTTATATTGAATTGATTTATAAATACATGATCTTTAACAAAGGAAATTTGTAAAAATACATCATTTTCATTCAATAACTGAGCTAAAGAAAAAAAAATCCAGCACCCATCTATCATGGGATTTTAAAAATCAAAGTTATGTCAAATCTACTGTCAAGATTCCAACTAATGAAACCAAATAAATCAGAACTCTGAGGCTTGAAGTTTCCTCAAAGCATATGTTTATTGGATACATAATATCAGCATGGTCAAAAGTGAAATTTCCCTTAGGGAATTGGTGGCCTTATTCTGGCTTTCTTCCTTTGCCAACTACGCTTCCATATCAGTGCTTTTAGATTGTCAAATAGATCTCCCTCTATTATTATATATGTTATTTGAAATAAAGGAGACCATTTAATTGCCATTTTTTGGGAAGGACTAGCCCAGGGGTAGGCAACCTTGGCTCTTTTATGACTCGTGGACTTCAACTCCCAGAATTCCTGAGCCAGCCATGCTGAGGGGAAAGGGAGAGATTTCCAAGCTCAGCCATGCTGGCTCAGGAATTCTGGGAGTTGAAGTCCATGAGTCATAAAAGAGCCAAGGTTGCCTACCCCTGGACTAGCCCATTTGTATTCATTAAGTTGTCTCCCTATTATTCCAATTCCCCATGATTGCCCTGATATGTTTATCTTCCATTCAATCTGTTCTTCTTCTTTCTCAAATTTCTTCTGATTTATATAGAATGTCTTTTCCATTTTCAGTGTGTCACTCCCTTTTCTGGATTTTCCATTAACTGTATTTGTTGGTCAATTGAGTCCTCTGTCTTAGTATTTGATTGTTCCACTTCTTCTGTTATCTTCTGCATTGTTAGTTCTTTGGTTGTAGTCAAAGTTTGGGTTTGTTTATCTAAGCTGGCATCTTGTTCTTTTATGTTGGGTCTTATTTTATCACATGTATTGCTTTCAACATGGAAAGGATCTTTTCCTGGTCTTCATCCATCTCTTTCACGTGTTTATAAATAGCCTTTATAGTAGACGTTGTTTGTCAAGCAAGATTTTATAGCCCAAGGTATTTCATCATCTCATATAGTGATCAATATTCCTCAAATAAAGAGATAGGAAGGCAATTCCCCACATATAACTCTGAAAGTCAGTAAAGGTTTACATTCACAGTTCAAGTAGGCCAGTTATGCCACCCAGCTGTTCTCTTACAGCTGAGTTTCTCACAGGGGGTGCCAAGCCAAGGTCAAAAGAGTCTTATCTAAGGTCTGGGCTTCAAGCCAAGTCTCTTTTAGGAAATAACAACTTGTAATACCAAACTTCGTCACAAGATGTTACCGATGCCATTTAAGGGTTTTTAAGTCCAAAATTTTTATAATCCTTTTTCCAATTTTATTTCTTTTTTGTAGATAAAAGCAAAAGTCTCCAATAAAAATAGGAAAAAATTTGGTCCCCAAGTTTCAGGAACATATAAATCCAATTAGATTAAAGTTGTTCTTTTAATGCTTTAATTCCCCTGAGTAGTCAGTCGCCGCTATTCTTAGAGGGTGGGATAGAAATTTGCTTCCCTCTCTCCTCACAGGGGGAAAGATACTTCAGACAGCTTTTACAGGAAAAGAAAGTACTTAGGGTAAAGAGAAGATCAAATTTCACCCAGTTTCATTTGCGTTGCTTTCAAAGTGCTTGGTGGTAAGTTTGACTTTGGCTGTCTGCAGCCTAGTGATAGGCCATATTACTGTGGCCGGTCTTTCCTCCGCTGGTTTGGAGGGCTGCCCCGGATTGAGCAGAAGGGCTACCACCCTCCCGCGATCAAGCGGGGGTCCCCTCCTTGCTCGTCACCCCTACAGGGTGACTTTCGACCCTTTCCAGGGTCCCCCAGCGGAGCAAAACTGAACGTGGAAGACGGAGCTCGCCTTCCAGCGGCCATGGCGGCCGCGATGGCAAACCGGGGTTTTGATTTATTAGAGGGGATTTCATATTATTAATTAGAGGGTTAAAGGGAGAACTTGAGATAAGGAAAATTCTGGTCATTAGATTTAAAATATTTGGAAATTAGTTGAAAATAAGGATTTTATCTGTTTATCTCTCTGATCAACTGAAAGATAAAAAGGACAAGTATAGAAAGTGGAAAGAGGGACACATAACTAAGTTAGAATATCAGCAAATAGCCTGAGCCTGCAAAGACGAAGTGAGGAAAGCTAAGGCTCAAAATGAATTAAGGCTTGCAACCAAAGTCAAAAATAACCAAAAAAAGCTTCTTTCAACATGTAAAAAACAAGAAAAAAGTGAAGGAAACGATTGGTCCATTAGTGGGTGAAAGTGGCAAGAAGGTGACAAGCAACAGGGAGAAAGCAGAACTATTTAACTCGTTTTTCGCATCTGTCTTTACACAAAGGGAAAAAACAGACCAACCTATCAAAAATAGTGCCATAAAAAACAAAATA
>NW_015393257.1:7807-12320 GCF_001527695.2 Protobothrops mucrosquamatus | reverse complement strand
TCACGTGAAGTATTAATACCACTTTACAATGCCTTGGTAAGGCCACACTTGGAATACTGCATCCAGTTTTGGTCATCACGATGTAAAAAAGATGTTGAGACTCTAGAAAGAGTACAGAGAAGAGCAACAAAGATGATTAGGGGACTGGAGGCTAAAACATATAAGGAACGGTTGCTGGAATTGGGTATGTCTAGTTTAACAAAGAGAAGGACGAGGGGGGACATGATAGCAGTGTTCCAATATCTCAGGGGCTGCCATAAAGAAGAGGGAGTCAACCTATTTTCCAAAGCACCTGAAGGCAGGACAAGGAGCAACGGGTGGAAGCTAACCAAAGAGAGAAGCAACCTAGAACTAAGGAGAAACTTCCTGATGGTTAGAACAATTAACCAGTGGAACAACCTGCCTCCAGAAGCGGTGAATGTTCCAACACTGGAAGTTTTTAAGAAGAAACTGGACAGCCATTTGTCCGAAATGGTATAAGGTTTCCTGCCTGAGCAGGGGGTTGGACTAGATGACCTCCAAGGTCCCTTCCAACTTTATCATTATTACTATTATTATTATTATTATTATTATTATTATTATTATTATTATTATTAATATTTAAAAATTAGACCTAAAAGAAAAAAAATCAATTAATATGAATATGTTTGATTTATTGGTTAACCCAGATAATATATATAATGGTTTTGATTTATTAAAGGGGATATTGTATTATTAAATAGATGATTTAATATGGTGGGAATTAGATAACTTTTAGGAAACAGAACAAGATTATATTCAAATAAATAAAATGTGTATTTTGGATATTAGATTCTGTTATGAATTGAGATAAGGGAAATCTTGGTTACCTAAAGCCTGAAAATTATAAATATCAAAGGTTAAATTGGAATACTGATGGGAAGCTAAAAATTGGGGAAAAATTAATAACAGGATATGGATTGTTTATGAAGAGTGAATGTAAAAAATAATTAAGATACGTATAAGCTAAAACTTTATTGATAAATGTAATAACGATGTTTTTACTGAGTTGACATACAGTAATAAGAACTGTATTAGCTTAAATATGAGACAGGAAATGTTAAGGGAAAAAGAGAGGAAATATTTGATGTTGTAACTTGAGATTTGTACTAAAGATTTTGTTATCGAACTATTGATTAACCCAGCCACCACGTTGCTTTTTAAATACTTAAATGTAAAATTGGAAAATTAATAAAATATTATATTAAAAAGCAATTGGTGGGCTCTGTGAAACTTTTTCTCTCCACCTTCCAGCTCCTGTGGGAATGACCTTGGTTCCCACAGGACTGCACCATGTTTAGTCTAGCAAAGCTGCCATTTTCCTTTCCCCGTCTCCCCCTGCCCACCTGTGGCAACTCAGAACAACAAAGATGGCTTCAGCCAGGTTCGTTGCAGAAGTTGACACCCCGTAATATCATTTTAGTGTAAGAAAAAGGATCAAACTACAGTTTTCCAAAATCAATCAACCAAAATGACAGGAGGTATCTCTATTTAAAGCCAAAAACAATCTAATTAAGTAAAGTTGCTCTATGTGAATATTCCAAATGGTCCAGGAAGGAGAATTTATAGCAAGGGAAGCTGTCCAAAGTTTGAAAGTACATGTAGTCCTCAATTTACGATCAGCCACTTAGTGATTGTATAATAATAATAATAATAATAATAATAATAATAATAATAATAATAATAATAATAATAGAGTTGGAAGGGACCTTGGAGGTCTTCTAGTCCAACCCCCTGCTCAGGCAGGAAACCCTATACCATTTCAGACAAATGGTTTTCCAGTCTCTTCTTAAAAACTTCCAGTGTTGGAGCATTCACAACTTCTGGAGGCAGGTTGTTCCACAGATTAATTGTTTTAACTGTCAGGAGGTTCCGATGGATCGACTTGTGAGTATTTACGACACAGATTTGTAGTTCTGCCAATTACACACACAAGCTGCAATTCCATGACTAAATTTCAGGTTCTCATAACCAGGCATATTTACAACCATTTGCAGTGCCTCACAGTCACATGAGGATGTTTTATAATAGTGGTGAATATCTATAGCTCAGGTGTAGGATGAGGGTGAAGATTTGTTCTCTGAGTTTGTGGGTTGGTTTCTGAATGTTTCATTACCAGGCTAGGGAACATCTTCAGTGGAGTTTACGGGATATCAGTGTCTGTGTTCTTCTGTTTATAAGGGCTTCAGGTGTGAGTGTGTCAGGTGAGGATCTTGTGATGGGTCAGGTGTGAGTCATCAGTGAGAAGCTTGTTATAGGTCTCATGATGGGGAGGTTACGTCAGGTCAGGGTCATTGGGAAGAGAACTGCTGGTGGGGGGGAGGAGTATGCCACTCCACAAGCAATTCCATCAACAGACACACTGACTTACAACCAGCCTACGAACCCCTCAGAATCCAAATCAACTGCACACCAACCAGAGAGGAGCACCGACCCTCAACCAACTTATGCAAGCTCCCTCCTCCCTGACACTGACATCCCCTAAACACTGCTGAAGATGTTATCCAGCCTGGTAACAAAACATTCAGAAACCAAGTCACAAGCTCGGAGAAAGAACATTCACCCTCACATGACCCAAAGTTTTGGCTGCAGAATTTTGGGAGTTGAAATCCATGCTTCTTAAAAATGGACAAGGCTGAGACACACTCATAATCATAACCATAATAACACTCCAGGAAAGAATGACAAGCAAGAATTCCACAAAGAAACATAATTTGTTTTGGGGAATAGTAAATAGAACCAATGGTATGGATGAAGTAATATATTTGTCAAAAGAGTAAGGTACTCTAAAAATGACTGTAAAACTGGACTTTTGATATTCTGGCAATATTATCAAGAATTAAAATTGAGAATATTTTGCTATATTGACCACCAAACATGAAGTGTAAATTACTGGTTGAATATAAACAATCATAACCCTCCTCCAACCTTTTGAACTCCATTTCAGACTTGGTCGTTAATTCTCTCTCTTGCTTGCCTTGAGAAATAGGTAAACAATCATTTTTGCCATTATCTTAAGGTGTGATTAACAATTCATGTATATTTTATTATGCTGGCTTCTTTAAATAATAATTTGATAATACAATTGCTTGCTTTGTACTGTAAGAGATCTGGGTTTTAGTAAAAGAAGAAGGAAAGGCAATTTTGGCATCACAGAATTATTTATAACATAATTCCTAGCCACTTAAAATTTTAAGAGACATTATGCCTTAGAAAAGATTTTTTTAAAAAAAGCCTAATATATCTTTAACAGCTAATTCTAAAGTAGCTGCATTTTAGAATAGTAACTTGTCATTTTTTCTATGAAACATATATCTTTGTCTATGTCTTCTGCTGCATTGGTGAACATTACCATATTGTTCTTTGTAACTGAAGATGCTGGCTTGAATCAAACAGTACCCTTAATGAATAGAAATAGGTTTATAATTGAGCTGAAGAAGTTGAAAATTTCTCTGAAATGCTTACCCCCAATATGAATCAAATTCCACCATCCAGACCTCTGAAAACCAGCTGTTGAGAAACATTCTAGACTGCACTGAGAGCAAGAAAAAGGACATCACTGTTCCTTAAATAGGTTCCTGTTCAGAAGTCATCGAATATAGATTAATAGATTATATTCCATCCAACATGTTCTGTTATCCCAATATTAAAACCACGAAGATGAGATATATTTCTCCATTAGTAAGTGAATATGCTTGCTAGCCAATTATTGTTTAATGCTAATACAAAAATGTATTTGTTTGTTTGTTTCTCAAATCTGTATAATTGCCCATCTCACCAAAAATGAATCTGGGCAGCGCACAAAGTTAATATGTATTATACTCTTATTTGCCAATGAAGTCTCAGTTCAAGAAACTAAACTCGGTACACTAAACAGAATATGCAGTATAACTACCTTTTTTTCCCCTTTCTGCATAAGGACAGATTTTGGCGAGAGGTGCTACAAAACAAAACCATAACTTTTGCCACTCCCTAAGATACAATAAAGAAACCAGCCTAATTTATTCAGTCATATGGTTCTGGTGCAGTTGCAAATTCAGTCAGATTCATTTAATACCATTTCATTTCAATTTACAATTAATTAAGTCTTGTACTTGTGATTTCAATGGAACTTTTAGCAGCTGCCTATAGGGTGTAGTGGGGCATAGACAGAAAGTTGGGGGTTTCCTCTTTGCCTTTCATTCTGCCTGTTAACTTCAGAGTCACACATTCTGTCTTTCTTTTCAGAAATACAAGCATTCATTTCTTGACTACAGGGGTGCAGCCTGAGCAAAAGATGTCATTCTGCTTGTAGACAATTGCTCCTACATGAAGGTAGAGTAATCAACTTGGTGCACAAAAAACAGAGTATGCACCTCCATAAGTCTGCCAAGAAACCGTGTGGCATGAACTTTGGGAAAGATGAGCCAAACCCAACAGTCTTGTTTGAGAACCGTCAATGATTATTCAATGAGAATACTAAACCCAAGTGCACATACATTAAGTATGACTTTGT
>NW_015393257.1:0-4881 GCF_001527695.2 Protobothrops mucrosquamatus | reverse complement strand
TTCAAAAGTAGAAATATATGCTACTTCTTCAAAATCCAACCTTCGCTTTCATAAAGTGTCACAAAGAAAATTTTAAATGCATGATTCTGATCTTTGTAGGTATAAACACACTGTATCTGAAGAATTTTCCAAGGCCTTTCCTACATAGTGCTAGTTTGTGACATAGAAATATGTCACAATTGCTGGTTCTTTTACTATTTATGGTAAATCCTAAAAGACAGAAGCTATCAATTAAATATCTTTATTGTCAAGTCTAAGTTTTACTGTACCTGATGTCATTAGTTTATTCTTCTTTATATTATCTTAGTCCCATTTTTTTTCATTGTGCTTCTTAATTTTTATTATTAGAGCTTGCAGTCCACCATTTGCAATTTCAGCTATCAAAGCAATCTCATCAACTTAATACATGTCATTGATGTTCCTATCTTTCAACATTGATGTTGAACAAGCAAGCTCATCTTCTTCCAATCAACTGGAAACCTGCTGTTGCATTATAACTAAATTACAGTGAAATGAAATTACATAGGATGATCTCTACCTGTAGCTTTCATACAGGTTGGCCATGAATTCTACCTGTCAGGGGTCCTACATGTATTTGATAGCATATGTATTTGAAGAACTTCCCAAGCTAGGTTTGAGACTGAAAAAACATAAAAAGGGGAAGCAGCCTGTTCTCTTGAAGTTCCCTATCAATAGTTTGTGCCTGGATAGCACACTGAGTAAGATACACAGCTTCCCTGAGAACAGAATTCTCATTATCATGAGATTATCATATTTCAATTTAAATTAGAATTGTTTCCAAATTAATACTTATCTTGCTCTCTCCCAAATTAAATGAACATAAGCATATTTTATGCAAATCTCCATTCCTTCTGATGATGTATAAGTACTTACTTGTACATTATAAACAATATATGCAGATAAACCCTGTATTTGAGGACCTAAGATAGTAAGCATGTCTCTAAGAAGTAGCTGAATAAGATCCAGCATGTGATTAAGGTTTTAGACTATAATTGGAAGACAATGGTTGTTCACCAGGTGATCCTGAAATGGTCTTTACTTTTAGCCTGATCTATTTCACAAGACTGGTGTTCTGAGGGGCAGATGAAATGGAGTGAGGAATGCTATACATGAGGACAATGCAAAGTTTTGAAGGAGTGCTTTGCACACAAGCTTTATGCAAAACATCCTTCTTCAACTGATCTATAAGACATTCTTTGTAGATGGTTTATTTTAAAATATGTGCCCTTCCTGTCTTAACAGCAAGGCAGACATATTGCTGCATTGACCATCTGCACTTGTGAAAGTATTGACCAGTTTCAACAATAAACATAGTAAGATAGTCTGCATTTGGACCTTTTTTTTTCTTGATTGGGAATGTTTTATCTTCAAATGTTCTTAGCTGCCAAATGAGTAAGAGGATGATATAACTATAAGGGACCAGAGAATAACAGAGCAAAGTTCTAGCTCACTGAAGGGATGGAGGATAAACACATGATCCTTCACTCTGGGAAGGAGCACACATCCCTGACATTTTCAGAGGTATGAAGCAGGCAGCTCATCAATGAAGATATTTGTGCTATGGGGTGCACCTTTATCCAGGTGAAGCTGTAACTGTTTGCCAGAATTTTGATTGAAAGGATACTCAAGGTGACAATGAGCAACATTTGAGAAGTACAATATTTCATACCTGGCAAGAGATGTCCAGACTGGATTTTTGCTCTTCAGCAGATTATTGAGAAATGTATCAATTTAGAGAACATTCATGATGAAGTGGATAGACTTGATTTATGGGACAATTTTCCTAAATATGAAAATAGGAAGTTAGAAGTCGTTAGAAGAAGTTAGATGCTTAGTAGATGATTCAACAGCCCTAAGCATGAAAGCTGGCTGGGTCAATCATTTTCTCTTATAGTCCACAATGTCAAGTTTGGATAACAAGCCAGTCAGTCAATTTCTGTCACAACCAATGGATCAATACTTGGTTGATCAAAAAAAAAAAGCAGACCATGAACTTGCAGGAAAATGCTAGGAAGAAAAAAAAAGAAAATAGGAGAAAAATGTGTGATGTTCTCTTACTTGTTTAATGCATTTGTATGTAAATGTATAAGCAATGCTTTTGTGATATATTTGGGATGGGGCCATAAATGTTTGTGAATACCTCTGTATGTGGAGGATGCCCCATTGCTGACTGAGAGATTGAATTATTGCAGCAAACTGTATGATGCAATGAGCAGTATGAAAAAATATTTGTGCACATTTAATTAAAAGGAGTGATTGATGGTACATTATGCATATATGGTGAAAACCTCAAGCAAGCAGATGAATTTATGGGAAATAAATTGGAAGCCTCTTTACCAAACAAGAGAAAGTGGATGTATATGAAAATGACAGCAGAAAGATAGTAGGTCACATATGGTCTGTTACAAGAAATGAATATTTATTGAAAGATATATTAATGGATGAGTGCATGATGTGCTTTTTCCCACTTTTTTTATTTGGAAGTGAGAGTCAGGTGTCTCAGAAGAGACATAGAAGGAGTTGAATGCAATGAGAATGGGGTACTTAAGTGAGTGGTAAAACAAGAAGCAACTGTCAAGAATAAATGAGTGGTGAATAATATGGACTGAACACATAAGTGAGTGACTAGTATAAAAGAAGTAAATGAGGTGGTCTGGTTCTCTAGAAAAAAAACGAATAAACGTCAGATTGCAAAACAAATATAAAAGGAAGAGTGAAATGGCTGAGAATGAGTGGAAGACCAGAATAAGCATCATTAGATAGAGTTGATACAATCCTCAAAACATGGAAAAGATAAATGTAAAAAACAAAATATAATATGTGAAATGGAACAATGATATGGTGGAAATAAGAATGATTTTCAGAGAAAGAAAGGTATGCAGAGGTGCAATGAATGATATTGGTGTAAACTAGATTTTCTTTTCTACTTCTTATTTTATTTCTTCAAATCATTTAGCATACTATTTCTTATTCCTTTTCTGTACTTTGTATAGCACTGCTTATTCCAAAAGAGAATAGAATGATGGGTACATACATACACACAAATAAACACACACACACACACACACACACACTTATTAGCAGATACAACAATTCCCAAGAACTTGGTAGCTGAGAATATCAGGGGATAATATCCCAGATGGCATCAAATAGCATTTAAGCTTTCTCCTTCTACGTTGAATCTGAAAGTAAGGAAAGAAACATTTGCAATATTCCTGGTAAGTTATCTATTAATAACAATACAAACTAAATTAAAAATAAAAATTTAAGTCCAAGATGGATTTCACATGTTTTACCATCATACAGGACTTTTTGTATTGAGTTTGTATAAGAATTTGACACTAAAAGATAATTTAGATGGCTTTGTCTATACATCAGTTGGCAATTGAGGCTTGCCAAAGTCAGATTCATTTGTAATACTGAAATACTTAGATATTTCTTGGGACTTAATTCCACATGTACATATTTTTGTGTAATTGTGTGATACAACTTTCGCAGCAAATGTGATTAACAACATACATAACTTTAAGGTAGTGAACTCTTGCTTTCCATCTCACCTAAAGGAAAACTTATAGGGCTTATCTTCAGTTTGACATTTAGATGTTCAAATTTTAAGAACATTGTTATAAGAATAAATTTTCTTGCAAATCATTTTAAAGATCTAATTTTGCATTAGAATATTGTAAACTGTACAGGCAGAATCTTACTGAATGACTGTCATGGTTCCGACAGACAGAGATATCTTTCCCATTCATTTTCGGTTGGCAATGATATTCACTGATAAAATCTTTTTTTTTGTAATATATTTTATTGATTTTTTTTAAAACATAAATCACTTAATAATTGGTGAACGGTGTGTTGTCTGGGTTTACATTTGTAAAACAATCACTAACAATTTATTTCTATAATCCATAATCCACATAATGGTTTTAGTTGATCTCCTCTTTTCCCAAAATATCCTCTTTTGCAAACATTGAGTTAATACAATTTGTATTGTTTTGATAACAATTCAATATATAATTTTTTCCCAATATTCCTAAAAATAATCACATCAATATATTTTTTTTCTATCCAATCATTCTGGTTGCCTTATCATAGATCCTGTTACAGTCCTTATATTAGTTTATTTCTCCCACCAAATTCTAGGTATTCCTACTGGTTAAGATTTTCTCAAAAATTAATTACATTTAAAAATTTAACTCTATTTTTCCATATGAACCATCTCACACTTTTACATTTCTTAAGCAATAGATAAAACAATGAAAAAAAGAGAGGAAAGCAAGAGTAAAGAAACATAAAAAATAACATACTACCTAAAATATATATCCCTCCTAAGCTAATATATATTTATTTCCTAAATTTCTTATTTTTAAAAAAATAGAAAATAAGTTTAATTAAACAAATAATTAAAAATAAGTTTAATCTTTAAACATTCCATTTAATACATCTAGTCATCTAGTCCTTTAACTCTTATTCAAAACATTTTTATCCATTATAATTTTCTTAAATTCAATCACATTTAAGTATCTAAAACATTTCCTTTATCTAAGTCATTTCAACTTTTTTATATTACTCATATAAAGAAAGAGAACAAAAAAGGGGAAAAAGCATACTATATTATTTAGAGAGTTCATCCCTCTTAGAATGACATATACCAGGGATAGGCAACCCAAAACACTCAAAGAGCCACTTGGACCCGTTTCCCAATGAAAACAAAACACTGGGAGCCGCAAAACCCTTTTGATATCTAAAATGAAGATAACACTGCGTATATCCTTTTTTACCTATATATATATATATATATCTTTTTGTCAGCAAATCTTTTTGTCAGCAAAAAGAAATCTGAATTTGTAATGTATC
>NW_015393256.1:10304-15116 GCF_001527695.2 Protobothrops mucrosquamatus | reverse complement strand
CAGCTGATGAAAGAGGCCACGTGGGAGACGAGATTTGGATCCCCAAGGAATCCAGCCCATATGCCATCCACAAAATTAAGTCAGCCACCAAATGAAAAGAACCAGCCTTGGAAGTTGGGCAGAGCGAGCTGCACTGAGTGAATACAGGTAGACCTTGACATAATTAGGATCACCAATTGGGACCAGAATAACCGCAGTCCAGGGAATCACGATCATGATGGAAATCTGGCTTCCTCCATTGACTTTGTTTGTGGGAAGGTTGTGAAGGGCGATCACATAACCCCCCTGGGATTCTGCAACCCTTGTAAATATATGCCTACTCCCAAGTGCCTGAATTTTGACCCGGTGACCAAAGGGATGCTGTAATGGTTACATGTACTTGTTGTACGTCTCTTTTTTCAGTGCTGTTGTAACTTTGAACCGTCACTATACAAATGGTTGTAAGTATGTGAACTTCAGAGTTTGTGAGGATGGAGGACAGTTTGTTACACCAGCCATCTTAAAAGGATTTGCGGGGGGGGGAGGAGATACAGTGGGCACAGGTAGATTCCTTGCAGACCCAGGGACAATTCATTTGGCCATGGTTACTGAAAATGATGCTAATAATGTAACAATATATTTTCAATATAATTTTCAATCTACGGGGGAATGCACTGGAAAAAGCAATGATGCTTGGAAAAAGTTAGCAATAAAAGGAAACCGGGCCACCAAAGAACGTGGTGGGTGGACACTATCAAAACTGACACCAGCCAGAGCATAGAATAACTCAAGGAAACAGTGCAGATCAGAAGACATGGAGAGACCTGGCCCATAGAATCGCCAAGAGTTGGACGCAACTGAATGGATAACATCATCATTATATTTTCGATCTGTAAGTTATTAGGTTGCTGGAAGTCGGAGGGAAAATATATAAATTCTCCTCCCCCACTCCCTCCAACTGATGTCAACCATGTTTGGAAGCCTTGACTTCCAGACATGGAGGTCTTTTAGGGTTGCCAGGTGTCCACTATTTGAGTGGACAGTCCACTTTTTCACATTATGTTCACTATTTTTTTTCACAAAATAGTGGACATTTTTTTTATTCAAAAGCTTTATGATGAAATGGTATGTAATCTAAAGCTGTACAGTCTACTTTTTTTACTACTTAACACACACACACACCCCGCTTGTCCGCTATTTTTTGGAAGCAGACCTGGCAACCCTAAGGTCTTTAAAGCCTGAAATTATGCTAATGAAAGCAACTTCCTGCCACCAGTCAGGAGAAACTGAGGTTGGGATAAGTCCAGACTGTTACTTTCAGATTCTCTTGCTTATTTTATGTAGTGAACTATGGATGTCTGCCTCAAACGTTTAACCCTGATATCTCCAGCCCAGGGATAGGGGAGTTGGGCCCTTAAAGGCTTCTGGTTCTTTTTTTCTGCATATTCCACTAGTGCCGTTTGTGTGTATTACATTTCTCGCATTCTTAACCTGACCTAAAACCTTAATGTGTGCATTCACATAAAAATAACAAACAAATTGTTTAAGCTGTGTGAAAATCGAAATGGGGTGTGTTTTTTTTTAAAGAGGCATTGTTGTTTGTGGCACATAATTCTGCATTTTTTTGTGCTGTGTTATTAAACTTGGGAACTTCAAATGTAGTGATCTTGGCAATGTAAAAACTCAGGCCAAGGCAACGTGGTGTTCTCCAAGTATCTCAGATGACAGCTCTTAGTTCTCTCTTTTTTTGGTCACTGGCTGTCATGGTAGAAGCAGGTAGGAAAACCAGCTATCAAAATATCTCAGACACTAGGAGATGAACATTGCTACGCTACTGTTCCGTTGAACGTGGACAGGGAAACATCTGAATGGGTAGCAAATGGACCTCCAGATGGTGCCGTCTTCATAGCTTTATATAGACCCTGATTTAGATTGATGAAGTTCACTCCAAAGACATTTGGAGGGCCCTCCATGATTTGAGAAAACCATCCTGATAGAATTTAGCACATTTCCCCCATCTCTTTAAAAAAAAAAAAAAAAACAGGCAGCATTTTCAAAGGAAATAATAACATTCGCGCTATTTCTCTTTCCACTTCAATTTCAGTGGAGTGAAACCTTCTTAATGGACCAGTTGGGGAGAGAAAAGATTCCATTACTGCCAAATGTTTATTACATTACAAAGTGTTGGTGGTGATTTATGTCATTTGGATCCATCGGTGTCATCCATCGAATGCCATTATGCAAATGAAAATAGCTGCAATTGATGGCAAATTCATGTAAATTAACAGGCTTGCCTGACACTTCTGCGAGGAGGCGTTCAGATGGAAATTGGGTCTCTTGCATCTGAAGCCTGCTAAAAGAGGCATCTTAAAAATCAAGATTTCAATCTGTACCTTTTCTTACCGTCTGGTTTTGCTTCTTATTACCGTTAATGGTTTACTGGAACAACAACATCATAGGTCTCTTATTTATTTAGTCCAACCCCCTGCTCAGGCAGGAAACCCTATACCATTTCAGACAAATGGCTGTCCAGTCTCTTCTTAAAAACTTCCAGTGTTGGAGAATTCACAGCTTCTGGAGGCAGGATGTTCCACTGATTGATTGTTTTAACTGTCAGGAAGTTTCTCCTTAGTTCTAGGTTGCTTCTCTCTTTGGTTAGTTTCCATCCGTTGCTTCTTGTCCTGCCTTCAGGTGCTTTGGAGAATAGCTTGACTCCCTCTTCTTTGTGGCAGCCCCTGAGATATTGGAAGACTGCTATCATGTCCCCCCTCGTCCTTCTCTTCATTAAACTAGACATACCCAATTCCAGCAACCGTTCCTTATATGTTTTAGCCTCCAGTCCCCTAATCATCTTTGTTGCTCTTCTCTGTACTCTTTCTAGAGTCTAAACATCTTTTTTACATCGTGGTGACCAAAACTGGATGCAGTATTCTAAGTGTGGCCTTACCAAGGCCTTGTAAAGTGGTATTAACACTTCACATGATCTTAATTCTATCCCTCTGTTAATGCAGCCTAGCACTGTGTTGGCTTTTTTGGCAGCTGCAGCACACTGCTGGCTCATATTTAAATGATTGTCCACTAGGACTCCGAGATCCCTCTCACAGTTGCTACTATTGAGCAAGGTACCCCCTATACTATACTGTACCTGTGCATTTGGTTTTTCTTGCCTAAATGTAGAACCCTACTTTTTTCACCATTGGATTTCATTTTGCTAGATAGCACCCAATGATACCTGTGTATATGTGATGTCTCAAACGAAGGGGTGTCCTATGTACACCAATGGTTAAAATATTGTTGCCCCTAAAGAGATATGGTAGGTGGACATCCCCAAACCTCTGAAGCAGCCTTGTACTGCCTAATACATGTCTTTGGTGTTGCTGTCCTCAGCATGCAGAGAGCTCAGAACTCTTCATCAAATGTCCAGCCAACTGGTCACTGAGCTGCAATTCAGCATCCCAATTGTCCTCAAAGTCTCCTTCAAGGCCAAACTGATCCTCCTGTACTGCAGCTTAGCATTAAACACTCACCCCCATCCTGCCTCACCTGTGTCAATGAGGACAACAGGAATAAGCCATCAAACCTGAACTGCTAGAAATGCTGCATGGATGGAGCATGGATGATGTTACCTAGTTTGGGTCATGAAACATCTGCAAGGAAAGAACGCAGCTCAGAGGGCAACCAGCCCCCGCTCCTCCTCAAGGAGAACATCTGGCCTCCTTCTGTCCTGTATCTTAAGACATGCGGATGAGTCCATCAGACAATCAGTGGTTTCTCCTTTTTGAACAAATTAATCAGTGAATCCAACTTTCCCCGACAGGGTGGGACTTCCAGTCTTAGAATACCAAAGGTGGACAATTTGCAACCAATTGCAGGAGACTGATTGAGCCCGAATCTCAAAATATTCCGTCTGCTTGAAAGCGTCAACCACCACGTCTCCTATTTTATTCTTTTCTATGAATACAATTGACACTTGGGGCTGCTGGCTGCCAACCCTCCCTCCCGCTTTATGTCCAGCTGGTGCCAGGAGATTTCATCACCTTTAGTCAATCTTTTAAGACATTTAGATATTGTATTTACCAAGCAGGCAAGGAGTAAAAAGTTGCAACATTCAGAAATATAGAAAAAGTCTCTCTTACGCATTTCTGGATACTGTACAAGGGCAAGAATTAGGATTCAAAACTAAACAGTTTCGCATCACCACGCATCAAGGGGTTTTTAAAAAAGAAACGAAACAAAACAAAACTTTTTCCTGTCTTGCCACTGGCTTATGGCGAGACCAACTAGCCTAGTCCATAATCCTAGCGGGGTTTTAATGTAGGCAGATGTCCATCTGCTAGCCATTCAGATGTTTCCCTGTCCTGGAGATTCTCGGTCATCCAGGTCCTGGTTGTCCCAAAGGTGCTTTTTCAAAAGGCAACTGGACTTTATTTGTTTTTCCTTGAAGATGTTTTCACTTCTCATCCAAGAAGCTTCTTCCGTTCAAAAGCTTCTTGGATGAGAAGCAAAATGTCTTCAAGGAAAAACAAAGTCCAGTTGCCTTTTGAAAAAGCACATTTGTGACAATAATGGTGATATAGTTAGAAGAAAAAGATTTCAAGATACCTTCAGATAGACACAAGCTTCTTGTTTTTTTGGGGGGGGGGTTGCTAAAAACGAGCTTCTTGGTTTTTTTGGGGAGGGGGAAAAGTAAGGGTCTGAGGAGGAACATTTATTTGAGCTCTGATACATTCACACATTGCAGCAATTAGTCAAAATGTCAGCTCGCCGTCCAGCTCATCATTCCTTCCCTCCACGCCTGCCAATATCTGTTATTATTAGTTATAGTATCCTGGG
>NW_015393256.1:0-10257 GCF_001527695.2 Protobothrops mucrosquamatus | reverse complement strand
GGGGGGGGGTTGCTAAAAACGAGCTTCTTGGTTTTTTTGGGGAGGGGGAAAAGTAAGGGTCTGAGGAGGAACATTTATTTGAGCTCTGATACATTCACACATTGCAGCAATTAGTCAAAATGTCAGCTCGCCGTCCAGCTCATCATTCCTTCCCTCCACGCCTGCCAATATCTGTTATTATTAGTTATAGTATCCTGGGGAAGATTTGGGCCAAATAGTCATTTTTTAAAAAAAAAGTCTAGTGGAAAAAGTGGAAGAAAAGCTAGAGAGGCTAACTAAAATTGGCTTTTGTCTGTGGGAAGTTTGTTCCTTGCTTTCTCGCCAAAGAATTTATGAATAACCAGCTAAGAAAGTAGTCCATCTTATCAAACTGTAACCAATTTTCTAGGTCACAGAGAGAATTCAGGCCTAGCTACCACCCAAGGATATTTCAACTGTCCTGAAGATGAAACTTCATCTAACGTTTTGGAAATCAAATGGCAGTCTTGCTTGCCTACACACAAAAAAAAAAGTTTCAAATTTGACCTTGAAAGAAAACCAGCAGTGACATCTCATAAATAAATCCAAAAACAAAAACAAAAAATGGAAATCCCATACATGTCCTCTCAGAAAAGAATCATGTTTAGTGAAGCCTCTTTGCTAGGAAACATGTCGAGGGTTATAGGTTTAACTCTTTAGATTCATCAGAAAGAACTTATTATATTAGGAATTACATGGCCAAGCTAAATACTTTTGAACTCCTTTTGCTCTAATGGAGTCTACAATTAAATTAAATTAAATTAAATTAAATTAAATTAAATTAAATTAAATTAAATTATTAAAAAAAAATTTAAAATTTAAATTAAAAAAAGATGTTGAGACTCTAGAAAGAGTACAGAGAAGAGCAACAAAGATGATTAGGGGACTGGAGGGTAAAGCATATGAGGAACGGTTGCTGGAATTGGGTATGTCTAGTTTAATGAAGAGAAGGACGAGGGGGGACATGATAGCAGTGTTCCAGTATCTCAGGGGCTGCCCCAAAGAAGAGGGAGTCAAGCTATTTTCCAAGGCGCCTGAAGGCAGGATAAGAAGCAACGGATGGAAACTAATCAAGGAGAGAAGCAACCTAGAACTAAGGAGAAACTTCCTGGGAGTTAGAACAATTAACCAGTGGAACAACCTGCCTCCAGAAGCGGTGAATGCTCCAACACTGGAAGCTTTCCTTATATGCTTTAGCCTCCAGTCCCCTAATCATCTTTGTTGCTCTTCTCTGCACTCTTTCTAGAGTCTCAACATCTTTTTTTACATCGCGGTGACCAAAACTGGATGCAGTATTTGAATCTGGCCACTGAGGCATGAGTGGAGAAGGGTTTTCAATCTTCTACACCAAGCTCCTGCTATACATTTGTTCTGGAAAGAATTGGGGGGGGGAGGGTGTTAGAATTGCAATCACTGGTCCATCAGAAAGTTCCTGGATTTTCCTAGAGCTAGACTTTCTGAACTACACCCCACAAATTCACTTGTTCCTCCTTCTACCTCATACCTGAATGAAGAGGAAGAAAAACCCAGTCACCTTGGCAGTGGGTTAAAATTAATAATTTTAAATTTAATTTTTTTTCCTCCTGAAATATGCCATTTGGATCACAGGGATCCTGGTGTATGGTACTTAGGAGTCCCTCTTTTTCTCCAGCCTTTTCTCTCCAAAATTCAAAATCCAAACAAATTGCATTGGAAGGATCCTCTTTGATAGAAGGCTAGATACCCTGAGATGTAATAAGAAAGTGTTGACAATCTCCATCCTGGTTCTTGTTTGTTCATTCCAAATTCTGTCTATGAGTAGGTGGGATACAAAGCCACAAACAATAGACAGAAAATTCTGAGTGGGATCAATGGAGCTGATTATGTAAATGTTTTTTTTTTCCTGTGTTACGCTTTTAGCTTTTCCAGAAAGCAGAGATTCTCCAAATTAACAAGGGGCTTGGTCAACAAAGCAGTGGAATGAAGTACAATGTTTCTCGTGTCCTTCATTAAAGGGAGGTACACACAGAGTTCTTCTTATCTTCATAGCTCCATTGTCAAATCTCCCTATCCCAAGGATCTCCAAACTTGGCAGCTTTAAGACTTGTGGATTTCAACTCCCAGAATTCCCCAGCCAGGCATGCCTGGCTGGGGAATTCTGAGAGTTGAAATCCACAAGTCTTAAAGTTGCCAAGTGTGGAGACCCTTGCCCTATCCCAAACCCCCTTCACTAGTTCTCTTCTGAAGATGGCCACATTGGAGAAGAGAAGAGAGAAGAGAAGAGTAAGCAGCTTCATCTCCCCTGGTGTTCTACAGTTACGTTTGGATCAGAATGTTTGATGGTGGAATTCTATCTTCACAACATCAATATAACTGAGGGCACCTCAATAGCCATCTAGATGGAACAATTGATAAAGTTTGTTACCTATTCAACCAAATTTCATACTGATGCTCAGTTGCTCTGAATGTAAAGAATGTAAAAAGCCAGCCATAGTGATGGGAGAGATGAAAAACTGGGTCTTCCATTGGGACCTCACTTTCCACCCTGGGTAAAACAGTAGCAAAGAGAGGAGAAAACAAAGGAGAGGGGGAGTGTTGAGAGAACTTGTCACAATCACCAAAGCACATTTTTATGATATATATTTTTTTCTCCACTTCTGAGCCAGGGACGTTAATTACAACCCTGATTGCGCAAATCCATGGCAACGGATTGTGGAATGTGTAATTAAAGCCCAACAAGCAGGGAGATAAGTGCCTTTCTGAGCAAATTTTGGTTCATCTAAGCAGAAAGGGATAGGTGATGATGCCGTCCTGTGTACAAAGGAGTATTAATAGAAAGGATGGTGGCTTCTCTGAAGGACAATAATGGTGCGGAAGTATCCCAGAGAAGAAGGCGAGAGGCTATGCAGAAGAAGAACAGAAGGACCAGCATCTCCCCGTTGGCCTTGGCATGAATAAAGGTCATGAAGACATTCTTAGAACTTTATTAACAGAAAGTAGAAGGAGGAAGTACCTCCCCAAAGAATGAAGTAGATTAAGAAAAGTAAAATAAATAAATAAATGCTATAATGTTGTTTGGCATTGCAGAATAGATTCGTTTCATGAACATGTATCACAAGAAACTTTCATTCCTGAGTGTGATATCCATGACTTCTAATATCACACTGATTCGGAGATGAACCTTAGTACTGTCCAGATTATTTCTTAGAGATGTGGAGTTCTGATTTCCAAAACTACCTAGGAAGTATGTTCACTATGGAGAATTAGGCAAATCTGGTGCCTTCAGATCAGTTGAGAAGAGAAGTTCAGGATATTGAAGCAAATGTTAACCTTGGCTGGGAAAGAGAGTTCACACAACTTCATCATCGGGATGGTCCACAAGAGATTGGGTGAACAACTGCTCCTAACCAGGATGTCACAAATAAGAGTGACCATTTGATATGGTTGCACTTGCAATTAGTTACAACTTGCTAGGTCTGAGAAACAAATTGTAAGATAGAATTCCAAATTAATCAAGAAGAAGTTGAAGAATCTCTTGTATTCCTTCTGTCCTGGATGAATACAGTCAATCCAAGGACCCAACACAATCTTCTTGCAATGTGTTACTTCATCAAGTCACACACACATTATAATGTAAGGGAGAACTTATAGAAGGAATAGTGGACTGAGAAGACCAAAAAGGAATTATAATTCTCTTTAATGGGAAGGACAAAGGAAAGACCATCCAAGGTCATATAGATCATTTGATGTAATTCCCATATCTAGAAAAGGGTTGTGTGTGTTTAATTGAGGCTGCCCAACAAAGTGAACAACTTATCAGCATCACAGGGCTGAAACAATCTAATGCCCTCTTCGATAAACTAATCTACTTAATCTACAAAGGGACAGAAGAGCGAGTTGTGGTGTACTCTCTTGCTTTTTCACAGAAAAACGGCAACACATCCTTAGCAAGAAAGAAGCTTTGTGGGGATGGCTTGGGTTCAGAAGAAGCTACCACAATAAGAGATAAGCAGCTTGCTGAAGAACAATTTGCACTCCATACTGGCCAGCGAAGACAACTTGTACTGAAGGGAGCTCAGTGCTTAACACATGTTGTTTCAGCAACTGATCTGCCACAAAAACCCAAAATGGACCTTGTGAAAACAACGCTCCTCTTGTTTGCTATAAATATTGGATGAGAACTTCAACTTCTGCTCTGCGCTTATGTTCAAAGCCTCCCCAAGTTGTACAGGAGGCATTCCTGAAACACCTCGATTGTTAAATCCCTTGACCATCACTTTCTTTTCACAGCTCTTGGCTTCGGGTTTTTTTTTTTTTTCCTAACAGGACATTTCAAACCAGGTATAGTCAAAAGGAGTGCAATAGATTTTATTTACTGACAAGATCTTTAGAGCAAATGGAGCTGCTACTTCTTTTCTTTCTTATGCCTGGTCAAACATAAGGACCCTTCCTTCCTTCTTTTTCTTTCTTTCTTTCTTTCTTTCTTTCTTTCTTTCTTTCTTTCTTTCTTTCTTCCTATCTATCTATCTATCATCTATCTATCTATCATCTACCTATATCATCTATCTATCTCTATCCTATCATCTACCTATATCATCTCTCTCCCTCTATTTCTACATCTGTCTGTCTGTCTATCTATCTATCATCTACCTATATCATCTCCTTCTCTATTTCTATATCTGTCTATCTGTCTATCTATCATCATCTACCTATATCATCTCTCCTTCTCTATTTCTATATCTGTCTGTCTGTCTGTCTGTCTGTCTGTCTGTCTGTCTGTCTGTCTGTCTGTCTGTCTATCTATCCATCCATCCATCCATCCATCCATCCATCCATCCATCCATACACACACACACACACACACACACACACACACACACACACACACACACAGTGTTCTCTGTTCTCAATATGGATTACTGCTGAAGCCAATTTATGATTTTCCCTTATGAGTTATAGCACTTGAGGATATTTCCTGAATTTTCTGCATGGGTATGCAGGCCTGGGTGTGTGCGTAGATATACCGTACATTCTTTTATTAATTCAACTCTTCTCAACCTTAGAATCCCATTGTCACTTTTTTCTAACGTGCCCCTCCGTTAACTGCAGTAAGATGACTCCATCCCCATTCTTCAAGACCCCGAAGACGAGGGTTTTGTTCAACGTTAGCCATCCTCTTCTCAAAAAATGTATATATTCCATCTCTTTCTCTCCATCCCTTAATAGTGGGACCTCACCGGGGCAGTTCTGCAGGAACAGAAAGTCTATTGAGGTATAGGCGATGCTTGTAAGTCTATTCCATTGGGAGAAATTGAAACCTTGGCTTGCTTTTTAGGCAGGTAACCACTTCCTCTCCCTCCCCCCCCTTAAAAAAAATAAAAGAAACCACAATCCAGACAGAGAAAATTAAATCCTGATACAATCCAGCAATAAATTGAATATGCTCAGGCAGGATATGTTGAATTTCATACAGGCAGGTAAGATACAGCAGGATTCATAGAAAACTAAGCTTTGAATACATATATTTCTATATACATCTATATTAAACAAAGTCACCCTGTTTCACTCTGCATATGTGACAAATTGCTGTTGGCTCCTGGTAGCAAGTTGCTAAAGGTCCTACCCTGTTTCGTTAGGGGCACTTTTTGGTAACAAGGAAGTCAGAGGCTGCATCCACACAACCATGCTTAACTGAGTTACGGGAAATAACCCATTCTTTGGGTTTGCACAATACACTTCATCGTCATTAACTAAACTGGGTTTGCACCACACAAAGCCACATCCACCTCCCCCACGCACACTTAACCGAGATTAACACAAACCAAGCTCAGCACGTTAGGTGAATGCAACCACTTGGCCTTTCACGGACGTGGTTCAACAAAGCCCAGGCAGTCCTCGACTTGCCACAGTTCATTTACTTGACCATTCGAAGTTACAACGGCACTGAAAAAAAAGGGACTTGTCCCCATTTTACACACTTAACAACCGTTGCAGCATCCCCAGGGTCACGTGATAAAAATTCAGACGTTTGGCAACTGACTGGTATTTGTGACGGTTGCAGGGTCCCCGGGGGGGTGTCATATGGTCTCCTTTTGCGACCTTCTGACAAACAAAATCAACGGGAAATGCCAGATTCACTTAACGGCTGGGGTTAGTAGCTTAACAACTGCAGTGATTCACTTAACAACTCTGGCGAGAAAGGTCGTAAAATGGAGCAAAATTCACTTGGCAACCGTCTCGCTTAAGGATGGAAATTTGTGGCCGTTAAGTCGAGGATTACCTGTAAGACAATGCTTTCTCAACCTGTTAAGATTAAAACTTCCGAAGCAGGAAATTGAACTGGAATTTTGGGAATAAAATGGATGGGGAACATCTTCAAGTTCTTGGGAAAAGCTATGATAAAGCATTAAAAATAAAACGGATGTTTGCAGCGAGGGCACAGCTGTTGTCTCACTCTCCTTCTGCAAATGTGGAACAACTCTTATGAAGAGCAACGCATTTGGAAAGGTTATTCTTTAGGCAAAAGAAGGCTAAGGCCGGCAAGCTATATCATCAGTGTTATCTCTACTAAAATGAATGTCGTCTTCCTTTCACTGCCATGACTCCAAACCAAAGAATCAAAGAATTTTGGAACTGACATTTTGTAAACAAAATTCAGGGTTAAGGGAGGAGGTAGTCCTTGACTTAGTCTAGTTTCAAAGTTACGGACACTGAAAAGAGTGATTTATGATAGGTTTCCGTGGCAGCGTCCTCTTGGTCACGTGATCAAAATCTGGGCACTTGGCAACTGGCCTGTATTTATGACCGTTGCACCATCCTGGGATCATGGAACCACTTCCCAACCCTCTTTCAACAAGCAAAGTTAATGGGGGAAGTGCCGTTCCTTTAAGGACCGCATCTAGCAACTGCAGTGATTTACTTAACAACTGGGGCAAGAACGCAATGAAGTTGGGCATGACTCACTTGGCAATTGTCTTGCTTAGCAACAGAAATATCGTGGTTGGGAGTCGAGGGTCCACCTGCAATCTCCTGCATGTATAATTTCTAGGGTTGTTTCAGGACCCTAACATTCATTTCAAGTTATCTAAAATTTGCCATTCGAAATCTAGCTTTTTGAAGCAAACGAACAAAAAAAAAAACAAATCCTTTGGCAAATCTTTTTTTGTCCAGTAAGACCATGCAAAACTCAAAGAGTCTTGAATTTTGTTCTAATTTTTTTTTTCTGCCCGGCAGTGGGACTATGTTCCTTCCACTGTAGAAGAGGGTGAAGGGTGAAGATTTATCCTCCGAGCATGTGGGTTGGTTTCGTTACCAGGCTAGTTAACATCTTCAGTGGAGTTGAATAAACTCCGCTGAAGATGTTACCTGAAGATGTAATGAAACATTCAGAAACCAACCCACGAGCTTGGAGAATGAATCTTCACCCTCATCCTACGCCCAAGCTACAGATATTTGCCACTATTGCGAGTCATCTTGTGTTAAAACGACAAAGATAGAACAGTAAGGGTTATGGATGTCCCCACTAGTAATTTTCAATTATTTTCTAGAGTCACTCAGTCATTGTTGCGCCAAAATAACAGTAATCGGGACAGGTTTTGTATCACTCAGTGATGTTCGTATGATGCTATGAAGCCCCTTTAAAGAACTAGGGGGGAAATGGCCCAAACAAGGTCCTTCCACCCAGTTTTTAAGCTATTGTTTTTAAATTCTGCTGCAAGTAGACCACGCAACTGGTTTTGCTGTTTGTTGCGCAAGAAAGCATCCTGGAGAAATAACTTTGCATTAGTAAGGTTTCATTATTGCAGGTGCTGGTTTGAACTTTGATTCGTTCCAGAATAAACTAACAAGATTAAAAAAAAAAAAAAAAGAATAATAGTATTCTGCCAATTTATTCAGGACATTAGATACTGGGTTTGTTCAAAACACACATTGGAAATATTGTATGTTTTGTCCTAATCCTCCAGGTTATGCTACACTCACAGAAACGTGAAGAATAGGGAGCCAGGGACATGGAGGACAGGCGATAATGCATGGATTGCTGTTTGTATATATATGTGTGTGTGTATGTGTGTGCAGCAGTGTTTCTCAACCTGGGCCACTTGAAGATGTGTGGACGTAAACTCCCAAAATTCCCCAGCCAGCAAAACTGGCTGGGGAATTCTGGGAGTTGAAGTCCACACATTTTCAAAGGGTCCAAGGTTGAGAAACACTGCTGGATGCTAATAGCACTGAATACGGGAGGGTAGTCCAGAGAGCAGGAAAGGGTACATTATTGAATAGCAAGCATGCTGGATATTTCTAATGATTGTCTTTGCATCTAAACTCAGCGTCCTCATCTGGTTTCTGTTGCCTCTAACACACTCACTGAGGGAGTAAAAAAAAAAATGAGGCCATTAGCAAAAAACAAGACATGCAAGTCATGGCACAACGCAGGAGGTCATAGCCCAACAGGTAGGCTGAAGGGTCTGGTCTAACCTATTGGTTTTTCTATGCATCAGATTCAATGGGCTAGTTCAGGAAAGGTGATGCTGTAATGAAGCAAGTTTATTTCCAAAGAGCTGTGGGAAACTGACTAGCATCCAAATTTGGTTGGGGCAAGAGTAGAGAGGACAAATTGGCCATACAATGAACGTTCAACAAATCTTCTTCACCCAACTGAGTTGGATGCAACTACTAATAGCCTGAGAGGTTTTGTTTTCAAGAGCCATTTGTTGGGAGTTGTGGGTGCTCCATCACTGGAGGTTTCCGAAGATCTCTTGAGGTTCTTTCCAGCCCTATGATCCTATGTCCTATGTTGCACAGCCCAGGCAAGTCAGGGAGTAGGCTATCCTTATAGGGCGGCAAAGTGGCTAAAAAGCCATTTTGAGCAGAGTTTTATGCCTCCAAACAGAGGCATTTGTTTCGTATGTCAGTCCTTTGCATTTGCAATCAATGAATCTTGAAAATAGAGCAGGTCTCTTTTTTCATAAATCATATATTGAGATATGCAAAGTGCACCGATCTGTTGACAGATAGGAAGTATTTTTTTTTAAGTCAGTTGGGAAGGGGGGATGATGGGAAGGGGGGGATGAGTACATGACTTCTTTGCCAGTATTAATCTATGCAGTTTTCCGAAATACAAGGTGTTTCTCATAGAGAAACCGTAAACTAAGACAGAGTATGGAAAATGATAGCCTCTGGATGACCAAAAATACAGCTTCCACTAATTTACCTAAGAAGGCCTGGGAATTCTTGAAACCTTGCTTTGCAAAGGGGAAGAAATCTACCAATATTTATCTCCAATTTTTCTCCATTCTTCACTCCAAAGAAGATTTAACTCACTAGGGCAGTGATGGCGAACCTTTTAGAGACCGAGTGCCCAAACTGCAACCCAAAACCCACTTATGCATCGTTGAGTGCCGGGTGGGTCTGGCCCATTGGCTGGGCGTGGCTGTGGTGGTAACGGCAGACTGGGTGGGACTAAAAAGTTCAATCAATCAATTCCAACTTTGCAAGATCTTTTTTTTCCCCGCGAGAAGTTGAAATTGACTGATTGAACCTTTTTTTTTTTTTTTGCACATGGCGGCGGAGGCCTAAAGCGAAAAGGTTTTATAAAACCAGCTGAAGGCCTAGGACTGGGGCGACGGCGCACGTGCCCACAGAGAGGGCTCTGAGTGCCGCCTCTGGCACCCGGGCCATAGGTTCGCCACCACTGCACTAGGGACATCCCGTTAAGCACTTTTCATCCTCTGTGTGGGGCCATCAAGGGGAGAGCAAGCAACAAAAGCAGTGTTGCAGCATTGTGAAACAGGCTCTGCCCCATTTGTACCTGTGTTTGACAGCATTTCATCGTTTGGACAAAAGCATTGTCCCCAACGGACAACTCAGTTTTCAGCCTCATCTCTCTAAAGTGACTCATTGGTCAAAACTCTTACAAAGTTTTACAACCCAAAGTAAAAAAAAAAAAAAAACAATAAAAAAACAATAAAAGATCAATTTTGTGTGTGTGTGTGTGTGTGTATGTGTGTTTAAAAAAGAAAAGCCACAACAGCTGCATATTATATCCTACAAGCACTTAAAAGTACCACATGCCAAAGAAACTGGACAGTTCCAAGTTAGCTTTGTTGCGGAGAAGAAATCAAAATGGGGAACTCCCAATTTGTACACCTGGAAAAGAAAAGAAGAGAGAGAGAGAGAGAGAGAGAGAGAGAGAGAGAGAGAGAGAGAGAGAGAGAGAGAGAGAGAGAGAGAGAGAGAGAGAGAGAGAGAGAGAGAGAGAGA
>NW_015393255.1:0-15118 GCF_001527695.2 Protobothrops mucrosquamatus | reverse complement strand
TAAATGAAATATTGTGATTGAAGTGTTGGTCTGAGACTAAGAAGACTGAACTTCTGGTTTACACTAAGGTCTAGCACCATTAGCTTCAATTGCATAATGGTAATAATAAAATGTTTTTGTGACTATACCCCAGTCCGTTCTGGTTATAAAGTAATCCCAAAGGGCTTTTTTCACTTTTACTTCACAGACTCTAAAAAAACCCCCCTACAATACTAGAAAAGTGATCAGGTTGGCCAACCCAAGTGGTAATATGGATCCTGTATTAGTAGAGTGTCTTTCTTCCACATTTTTTTCTGCCTGGTGAACAGAACAGAAGCGACAAGCTTTAGCAATGGACAACACTTGCAGAAGACGATCTTTGTTACCATATATCTTTTAAAATTGGAACAGATTACTAGCTGAGGATTAGAAGACAATCAAGGAAGGGAGAACTGTGTTCTCTTCCTCACTTCCCTTCTTTGTTGCCATGATCATAATGTGCTCAACAGAATTTGAATTGGTTGTCTCTTCTTCTCTTTTCTATGGACTTTAAAAAAAAATCTTCTAATTCTAAAGTGTAATAGGAATACCTTTATGTTTAACATAATTTAAAAAATCAGTTTGGTTTGATAAAAAGAAGAATAATGAGACAATATATTAAGGGTGCAACATTTCAGCCTTTTCTGTCCTTGTTTCTATTTTTAAATTTATTTTTAAGAAGAGAAGTTCAAGCACAGAACAGGGTACAACATTTCCTTTCGATTCAAGAAACAGAGTAACAATTTGTAATGTTAAGAGACACAAACCTTGTTTCTTAGTCTATTGTCTTCGAAATGAATTTGTTTCCATTTCACCTGATGTAGCTACTGCATATTGATGTGTCCTAACAAACTCGTTCCGGATACAAACCCTTGTGTAGTGCAATAACTCTGCCATTTCTGCTTGGAATACAGTGAGATGGGAATGAGGTAGCATAATCTTGACATGATGCAATAGACTGGGCTGTTTTATGTAACCAGTCGATTGGGCCAGCCTTTTTGACTGGTGGACTGTCAGTCTTCTCCGCTCAGCGTGCCAGGATCAGACTTCACTGCCTGGGATAGAAGATATCCTGCCTCCCTGAGGGTCGAAGACGCGTCGGCCACGTTCACATGGTTTGGGCCATCTGCAGAGATAGCATATTGGGTTATGACAGCTGCACACGTTACAGCTACTTGGAGACACAGGTGAGAATTGAGCACTAGGTGGGGACCAAAAATGAACGACTAGTTCTAAAAAGGCCCCACCACCACAGCTTCTACTCTTCCTGGGCATCCTATGCACACCTGCAGTGTCACATATCTATGTTTTATTATGGGAAAACTTCTTTACAAGTGAAACTTAGCACAGGAGGGAGATGTTTGGCGTATAACCTTCCTTCCTGACTAATGTAGCAGGAAGTCTGTGGTATTGTGGTGTTTTAGGTTTCAGGTTTCTCCTTGAAATGGCACAGTGTATTTTTCTACATGTAAATTCTAATCCACCTGTCTGTGACAGGATATGAGGAGTTTGATGAAAAAAGAGCATCTGTTCTACCAGGCCTAGTCCAAATGCATATCTGAGCATGATTTATGGATTTTTTTAATGACTTAGTCCTGCCTTAAAAACCTACAATGGTGTGCTGTTATTTTGGGAAAGTGATTCTGTAATTTCGATTAACTCTGCTCCACCTCTCCATTTGTAAGTAAAACAGTGTATTTTACAAAACTGTAATCGGGAGACTAGAACAGTCCAATGAAATCAGGTTCATGAAGAATAAAATATCTAATGGAGAAATTTGTTAAGTATTAAAATTATTTGAGGAATTGGCCTTTGTTTCTGGGTAATTTACACAGCAATTACAAAATCCGCCTCTTCTATTCTCTCTTTTATGTTTGCTTAGCTAAAATTATGTGCTCAATGCTGCAGGGAGGCCATCTTTGCTTTCATTTGATTACTGTTTTCCATCTCTGGTAAAAATGAGGACTGATAGGAAAGTATTTATTTTACAAGCAGAAATAATTTTATTCTGAATAAAGGTTTCTGTGATATAGCTATGGATTACTTTTAAAAGAAATAGGTATAACATTACTTGTTTTATTAAAAATTGAAAACATTAAAGGAGAATATTTGTAGTTGAAATGAGGGCTCCTTGGTGCTCTCTGACCTGGTTTGTTTTCTTGCAGACATTTCATTATCTAAACTAGGTAACATCATCAGTGCTAGTAATGAGTGCGATTCCAATGGTGTGCCTTGTCAGTGTTGGTGGGGGTGGTCTTAGAGCAGTGGTTCTCAACCTTTTTAATGCCGCGACCCCAACCGGTCGTAAGTCGAGGACTAAACCGGTCGTAAGTCGAGGACTAAACCGGTCATAAGTCTAGGACTACCCAACCGGTTGTAAGTCGAGGACTTTCCCTGCCCGGGAGCGCCGCGCATGCGTGGTTCCGCCCCCTGCGCCGGCCGAGGCGTAGCTGGCAAGTGGCAGAGACGGAGCAGGCCGACCACCAGCTGGCCCAGCCCAAGGGAGGTAAGGCACCCGCCGGAAAAGGGAAAAAATGGCGGACAAAAAATGGTGGACAGCTTGCTTGGCGACTCCCGTGAAATGGTTGATCGACCCCAAATGGGGTCCCGACCCACAGATTGAGAACCACTGTCTTAGAGAATCTTTGGTTGGGCTCTTTATTGTTGGCGTCTTTGGCAATTACCCCAATCAAGAAACTGCCAAAGAAGCCAACAGCAAACAGCCCAACCAAAGAATCTCTAAGACCAACACTGACAGGGCACGCCACTAGAATATAAACTGAAAGCAAACCTCACTCCTTACTAGCACTGAGCTTGCTATCTAGATTGGGTAATGAAATGTCTGCAAGAAAACAAGCAAGGTCAGAGAGTACCAAGGATCCCTCATTGAAAACTTTATCAAAATGCTATTGAAAACTTTATCAATAAGTGCAATAAGAAACATGTATTTGGGGAGCCATATATCTGATAATATATGTGTTAAGCTTTAAAGTGCTTCAGGTGCTGCATAACTTTGTCTTCTGAAGAACATTTCAGAAATAACTGTTGGAATGATTGAAGTTTTAATATAACCCGCCTTACAATATGAGCAGGACAACACAAATAGTACCACCCAAAGCCTTCCACTCACTTTCTTGTGCCATGGCTAGGGATGAGCAAGAGCCTTTTCAGCAACATCATGCAGGTTCTAGAATTTACTTCAAAGGAAATCTGATGGTGTCCCTCTCTTTGACTATTTGATTTGAAATAAACCCCTTGTCATGTATCAATCATGATGTAGAATTTCCACCTTTTCAGCTATCCGTTTCTGATTCCTTGCTTCTAATGCTGCCTTCCTTTTTTTTTTGTGCTAATCTAGGATAGACTTGCTTAAAATATGTTATTTCCATTTTTAATTGAAACTATATGTTATATGTTTTGAGAGTGGTATATATTATAAACCAATTTACAATGAATCCAGGCTGAGTTGAAAGAGTTTACTCTAATGCAAGTATCTGAGTAATTGTAGTTTCAATAACTTTAGATTGTTGGAAAAGAATTATTAATAGGCAAGTATTGGACATCAATACATTCAGCTATTCATTTCTTTTGGTCATTTTGAGTTAATATGCGATTTTGGGTGGAAAGAATGAATCCATTTGTTAGAATACTTTCCTCTTCATTCTTGGAAGTCATTCAGTTAATTTCTCAGTTTTAAAGAAATAATTACACAGTCCAGTAAGATATTTGCAAACTATATGCAAGAGTATATGCAAACTCTTGTGTCTTTGTAGCACGTTCAGGAGACATGCTAAGTCAGGCAAATTGCTTAGTGTGGAATGTGCTTGCTCACCAGCTTTTCCCAATAGCAGGTCAGCTGATTTGATTAGCAAACCATCTTGAACATTGGCATCTTTCAGAAGTGTGAACTTCAGTTACCCAGATTCTTGGGTCATTGCTGAGAATTCTGGAATCTAAAGCCTACACATTTAAAGGACATCATGTTTGGGCAAGGTTTTAATATAAATGATTTTTGGTTGCAACTAAGGTGTTGTGTAGAAGTTAATATATTGAACTAAGATCAAGAATACCTCAGTTGCATTAGCTCACTGGGTGGTTCTGAAGCAGTCATCCTCTTCCAGTTTAACCTACCTCACAGGGTTATGATTGTTTTGTGGAAAAGTGGAGGAGGAATTGCTGTGCATGCTGCTTTGATAAATCTAACAAATATGTCTTCAGAAAATGTATTTGCTATTTACAAAAATAGTATATATCTTGTTTCCAATCAATATATTAGATTTTAGACTAATGACTAGACTAGATTATTAGTCACGAGACTTTGGGAAGTAGGCATGAATTGGCTTCTTCCAAACTAAATTGTTAGCCTGGTTTAGTTAATTTATTTATTGGGAAAATGTATGTGGCTGCCTATCTTAAGCAAATAATTCTGGGCAGCTAACAATACAAAGCTGTATAAAATAAAAATACAGAATGGTTATCCTATTGGCTTTTAGAAAGGCAGTGATGGCTGGCTCTGGAATAAAGATATCAATGAAGATGACATACAATGGTACCTCAGTACTCATCATTAATTGGTTTCGGGAGATGCAATGATTACCAAAAACGATGAGTACCAAACAAAATTTTCCCATAAGGAATAATGTAGTGAGTTATAAGCAGCCGACAACAAAAAGTTCTAGCTTGTGCATTAAGTATCAAACAAATGATGGAGTATCAGGACAAAATTTTAACATAAAGTTGCATTGAGTACCAAATTCGATGAGTTTCAAAACAGTTGAGTACCAAGGTACCAGTGTAGCTGTTTTTGATCTATGGAAGTGAGATTTTATGATGGCTTTAGTTCCTTCTTTTTTTTTTCTTTTTCTACTTTAATGGATTTTGACATTTAGTCATGTTTTTATTCTTGTTTGTTATACAAAATTCATTTGGTAGGTGAGCAGCCAAAAATATAGTTAAATAAATAAAGAAAATTAAAACCTGAGATAGCTACTTGTGACTCACAATCCCAAACACGCACATACTAGGCTTTCCTAGTAACCCAGCCTAAATAATGAAGGAAAAGCTAGTTTTTTTTTTTAAAGCTAGTTTTTTTCTGGAAGGCCAATTGGTTTCAGGCCACAGCAGAGAAGTCACACTTCCTGAGTCTGACAAGAGGTCGCTGTTTCTCTGAGGGTATGTTGGCACTGCCAGATCTGGTGAAATAGGCAGGAGCAATTGGATGGAAACTAATCAAGGAGAGAAGCAACCTAGAACTAAGAAGAAATTTCCTGACAGTTAGAACAATTAACCAGTGGAACAACCTGCCTCCAGAAGTTGTAAATGCTCCAACACTGGAAGTTTTAAAGAAGAGATTAGACAATCATTTGTCTGAAATGTTATAGGATTTCCTGCCTAAGCAGAAGGTTGGACTAGAAGACCTCCAAGGTCGCTTCCAACTCTGTTATTCTAATCTAATTCTAATTGGAGACATGGTCCTACAAATAACTGGGTCCTGTGCCTTGTAGGGATTTAAAGGTGACATTACAATCTTGAATTGTATCTGAATATGATCTGTACTTTGTGACTTGAATCAGGGATTATCAATCAAGAGTTAGGTAGTTTCAGGTTAACCGCATGTTCAATATCTACTTTTTGGATATTTTAGTTATTCTATTATTAGACTGATACTTTCATTTTATCCATTTAACTTTTATTCATTGAATCAAATGGAGCTGTTTTCTATTTAGACCGTGTTTTTTCTCACTTATAAAATGCCTGATTCTAAGTGTAATTTTTTTTCAAAACAGTTTGCAACATTCAGAGAATAGGGATTTCTAACAAGTATAATAGCAGAAATAAAGATACATTTACGAGCATCTTTTTTTGAGAGACATTACAGTGGCTAGTATAAAAATCCTATTTGCTTTTCTTTCTGCACTATGGCTAATGCTTACTTAAAAGAAAATATTTTTTGTTGGAGTGCTAATATTTAACAGGGCTGTTGAAGATAGCATATCATCCTACACAAATATGTAGCTGCTTCAAAGAGCTGCAGACTGCTGCTTCGTTTGTGCTCTTTGGGGATTCAAAACATTGTTTTTCAGTTACATTAGAAATATTGTGCAGCCTTAAAGTTTAGTACATTTTGTTGTTGTTAGTGCTTGTATTATATAATTGTTTAGTAGATAATGATTTCTGATAATTGTTTCAGGTATCTTTAGTTATCTGATCTGAATTACATTACAGATATAAAACAATATTATATCTGATTATTAGAAATAGTGAAAGATAACCAGTGTATTTATATTTACTGACCAATCTACTTATTATTTAGATTTGTAGGTGACATCTTCAACTGAAGAACATTATGTACTGTTTATTTTACTTTGCATGAAGTTTTTACTTCTTAGAATTTAAATGATTATTCTATTTTAATGTTTTTTTGTTCCTTAGTATAAGCAGCTCAGAGAAGCTTTTGTGTCTTAGAAACCATAACAAATTATTTGACAGGGGTCTGTGCAAAATATGTTTGAAAGTAATTGTTGCTGATCTTGGTTTGGAAATAGCATGTATTGAAGTTCATGTGGGAACCTCATGTTAAGTAGTAAGAGAAATATGCTGGCTTGACTATAATTGATATTCTCACCTTCTCATTTACAGCATGTCTGTTCTAACTATAAATACATGATACACCAAGAAAAAGTTTATTTATTTATTTTGGTTCTTTCTTTTAATTGATTTGCATGGGAATGTGTTTACAGTATGTTCCTCTGAAAAGATCTCTCAAAATTTTAAGCCAAAGCTCTTTAGGAATAACTAAAAAAAACAACAATACTAAATGTTAAAATAAGGCACATCCATTTGAAAGCACATCTCATATTTGAGTATTGCTTGGAAATACACAATGTACAGATTTCTTGATAAGATTATTGTCTCCAAGACTTTTTTTTTTGTCTTGGAGAAGATGGAATCACTCCAAATAGGATGGAATCCCTTAAGGAGGGGGTTTCAGAATATTGTTATGAGGGGAAAAGAATTAGACATTAGGTCTTAGATATATTCTTACATTAAATACAACTGGGGCTCATCCTGGTCGCTGTGAAATGAAGATAGTCCTTACCCTGAAGCTGATTTCCATATCAAAGTGCAGTTTTTCCTATTAACTTCATGCAGAATCTTCTAAATCAGCAACAAAGGATACCTGTAGGAAAATCCTTGGATCAGTTTTGGTCAGGGAGAGAAATCTGTAGCTGTAGTCAATCCAGCAAATCTGTTATGGGACTACCCCTTCTGTCCATTTTCTGGGCACTGCACTATTTGGCTGTGCTTAAGAGAGGCATCTTATTAGCATTGCTTATTTCTTCTGTTGATAGCTGTTGCTAAAAGGCAAAAGCTACCCACTTCTTTGTTTTTTCAGTTGTAAGGCTGATTGTCATCCTTTCTGACATTACATTGTTTTTCTTTATATTTAATTTTAATGCCATTTTTCTCCTTGCCTTCCATTAGTACAGCTTGTAGTTTTTTTGTTTTGACAATGAGTAACATCTTCAGCATTGTGCAGGTTACACAAAATTAAATGGTGTAAAGGCAGTAGCACTAGGTTTTTATTGAGACTAGCCTGTGGTGGCAATGTGATATATATTAATATATTTTCCTTTTCACTCAAGGATGAGAAAACTTAATATGTATATTAATGTAGCTGTGAAAAAGAGCCTATGGTTGTTAAGAATTTTGCTGAACATTTCTTCCTTGATGAATGTTGAAATCCTATGAATAATTGCCCTAGTTTAGGCAGAAATGATCTTATGTTGAAAATAAGATTGACAAATACGTGCATTTGTGACCTCTTTCCAAACCCATTTATATTCTAGAGTTCTAAAATGTTTGAAATTTATATTTTTTAAATCTGTCATTCCATGACAGATTCTGAAAGGAAAGACAGTAAAGTAAGGAACAGGATAGAATATATAGTAATATTTAAACCAACGCTTATAAAAATAAATAAATAAAAAAACAGCATTTGTCTAATGCCAGATATTAAATAAAAGGCATACATTAACAAATAAAACAGCAAATACTCTGTAAAGTCCAGTGGATTGCGCCACATTTCCCCCTAGAAATGTGAAAGCTTAATTCTCAAATATATGGCAAACACCTGGCTGGGCTGAGATGCCAGGAATGATGTAGTAACAGATTGGGCTGATGGTTATAGATAACTCTTCTGCAAATGAAAGGCAAAGCAGTTATTGCCTTCTTCGTAACACTGTGTACACCAGGGGTAGTCAACCTTGGCTCTTTTATGACTCGTGGACTTTAACTCCCAGAATTCCTGAGCCAGCTGTGCTGGCTCAGGAATTCTGGGAGTTGAAGTCCACGAGTCATAAAAGAGCCAAGGTTGACTACCCCTGGTGTACATGTTTGTGTTAGTGAATTTATTATTAAAGTCCATGGTTTTGTGCTGGGTTGCTCTGGGATAGGTTTTCCAGCCTTCTGTAAGTACTGAACCCACAAAACTCACAGAGCCCAAAACAAAGACCCAAGTGTCGCACTGCTCTTATTTTTAAAAAAGTGCAACTGATGTTGTTGTCTGGTTTTGAGAAAAGCAGCTGTTTCCTTTACAGAGGAGCACAGCTAAATGCCTAACCAAGAGACAGTATTTTTTGTTAGCTTCAGCTGTTGGCGTACTGTACTTGCCAATGAAATGGTGTAGCTGAGTACAAAAAGAAAAAGAAAACGTACTGAGGATATTTCTGGTTTTAATTTTTTTAAATGATTTAAATCCTTTGAAAACACCAAATGTTTTTAATATATAGTATAGCAATATAAGGTAATTCATACCCTGAATTGAATGCTGCTGGGAGCTACATTAAAATAATTTGGACTGACATCACAAGAAGCTTTGAATTTGGTTGGCTTGCTACCAGTTTGGGGTGGCAATATATATAGTATCTCTAGGTCAGTGGTTCTCAACCTGTGGGTCGGGACCCCATTTGGGGTCGATCGACCATTTCATGGGGGTCGCCAAGCAAGGCTGTCTGCCATTTTTTTTGTCCGCCATTTTTTCCCCTTTTCCGGCGGGTGCCTTACCTCCCTTGAGCTGGGCCAGCTGGTGGTCGGCCTGCTCCGTCTCTGCCGCTTGCCAGCTACGCTTCGGCCGGCGCAGGGGGCGGAAGCACGCATGCGCGGCGCTCCTGGGCAGGGAAAGTCCTCGACTTACGACCGGTTGGGTAGTCCTCGACTTATGACCGGTTTAGTCCTCAACTTACGACCGGTTTAGTCCTCGACTTACGACCAGTTGGGGTCGCGGCATTAAAAAGGTTGAGAACCACTGCTCTAGGTAGAAGTAAAGGGTATTCTGGATGTCTTACCTGCCATATAATTATTGTCAGGACGGCTATCAAAATATAATAGCCCTGTTTCCTGTTGTAAGAAAGCCAGTTTGGTATAGCAGTAAATGCACCAGGCTAGAAATGAGGAGACTGAGTACCTCAGGTACAAAGTTAGTTGGGCCAATCATCCCCCAATCAAACCACTTCTGAAGAACCTTTGTCAGAGCATGCACAGTCTTATTGCGCTGAGGCAACCCAGGAATAAACAGTGGTTTGTATTAAATGGTGGTTTATCATATACTATCTACAAATATATACTAGGAGCAAAATACATACACGTGGTAATACAGCAAACTACAACACACAGCAGTTACAGCAGGAAACGGAGGAGAGAAAAACTCCAGCAAGGCCTTCCCTTTTATACTCAAGCTCTTAAAGAGATACAGACTCCTGCTGAGTCATTTCTAACATTGCATCATTCATCTCACATTATACAAGCTGGTTAGCTTCTAAATCATTACCTTCAGGGACTTCTTCCAAGCAATTGCCAGGAGTCATCAATACTGACTTAAAGCCACACTTTAAAAAAAAAATTGCTGTTGAAGAGAAAGAAAACAGTGCTTTTGTTCTTATTGCAAACCTAATCTTGAAACTACTGTGTAGAATATTTATTAAATTGGCTTAAAGAAAAAGTCCCATTTTTTTTTTAGTGTAAACTTATTTTCCAATTTTGCATTCAGATAAATCTGTAGTTTTAGAAAATCAAGGCACAAGGAGGAGGGGGAGGAGAGGGAGGAATTTGATTAGGATGGAACTGACTCATCTAGAATTTGGATGAGTTTTTTTTATTTGTTTTCCCAACTAGGAAAACAAGATTCCTTAGCCATTTCCTCTTTGCTTTGATTATCCTATGGCCAGCAACATTCACTGCTAGATCATTTCTTAAAACTCATTATTTTATTATTTTTGAAATAACGACAAAAATCCTATAAATATAAATATGCATACAGTGCAATAAAAAGAAAAAACACCCAGAAAGTGCTTTTTTAAAAAAATTAAAAACCAACAAAGAAAAAAAGATATATTATCAACCTGTTATATCCTTTAAAACTAAAAGCCTGCTATTAGTTTCTATTGTATAGATATTAGTCATTAATAAATAAATTTACTGTGCTGATATGAAGAAATGAGTGGAATAAAGAATCAGAAGTTCCTGTATTGCTTAGGCAATGATAGTCTGTTTTAATTTGTATAAGAAGAATATCAGTGAACTCACACAATAAAAATAATATTTAAATGTATTGGATTCTGTTATGCTTATATAGAAAATGACAAAAACACATTTTGTTGGAGATACAATAAGAATAATGCTTGTCTGAAACATGTTTTTACACTGTTCTACACTTGCTAGGTTTTGGAAGAAAGTAACTGGATTATATAAATACAATTGTGCGGCAAAAGCTAAAATTTTCAGATAATAATATTCTTTTGAACTACATACCAATTAGTACTCAGAATTTGACTATTGGACAATATAAGTGGATTCTCCATGCCCTTATTTTGATCATGATGCAGCATTGGAAAGATATATGAATGGCCCCTTTCATTTAATGGATTGAGGACCTGATTACACTTGCCACCCATGAACACATTACGTGTAGATGTAGATTTTTCAATGTGGAAATATAATATATACTTGAATAATAATTGCATTGGATAGCTATACATAGAATTGTACCTATTTACTATTAACTGCTGGAGTACATCCCAGATTGTGGGCTCCTGTTTCACATTAGAAGCTTAAACTAAGAATCCTATTTCAGAAATGGCTCTTGCTATGTGTTAATATTTATTAATGTATTATTTCAATGTATCACCTCACTGTTAATGATATGAACGAAAATACACACAGTGATTTTCGAAAGTGATAAAATAACATAAATTATAATTGGTAAAACTTAAAAACCTGGGACAAGAGAAAGGGCTTAATGATCTTAACCATTAGGTTAAGAAAAGTTTAAGAAAGGTCTTCACCTTGAGCCATAGTGGCACAGTGGTTACAATACATCATTGCAGGCTAATTCCACTGACTGCCAGGAGTTTGATCCTGACTGACTCAAGGTTGACTCAGCTTTCCATCCTTCCAAGGTTGGTAAAACGAGGACCCAGATTGTTGGGGGCACTATACAGACATTGTAAACTTCTCAGAGAGTGTGTAAGCACTGTGGAATGGTATATAAGTCTAAGTGCTATTGCTAATTCTGTTCCTGATAAAGCTAAGGTTTATTTGAATTAATCATCTGATCTTCTACTGTCTAATTACTGATTCAACTTAAACCATGCTGAATCAATGTTATCCATTAGACATACTGAATGACATAGAGGTTGAAATGGCAGTTTTACATGAGAAGGGCACTGGTGTCAGCAAATTTCATCTGTTGAGTTCACCATTAATTCTCTCCCTGTTCTGTTCTTCATTGCTTTTCATGAGGACCAATGTATTAAAAATGCATTTAGAATCTGTAATAGCTTTTCTCTGCCATCTTAAATATTTTATATTTCTTATTTTGATAACATGGACATGCCTTACTGGGATTTCAAAAATTAGAATGACCGTTTGATAGCAGCAAAGCATGATTTTATGAGAGTTTGCCAGCCCGGAGTCACTTATTTGAGGTGGGCGGCTATAGAAATTGAAGAAATAAAAATAAATTCAGAAATAAAGCAAGAAAGAAATACAGTAATCATCAGATAAAGGCACTCCTCCCTGATTCATCAACTGAGACTGTAATCAGATATTCACCTGCCTACCAGTGCCATTGAACTCAGTATGGTTTGCTTCCAAATAAAACATTCTTTCTGTAGAAAAAATATATAAAAATAAATAATATGGTTGTACTGCAAAGAACATTATTCCTTATGAATAATTTATGTATGCTTTCTCAACTATGTTATGTTATGTTGTGTTTGTGTGTCTGTGTGTCTGTGTGTACACACAACTGCTTCATTTGGGAATTAACTACATCCAACAAGTATACTTCTTGTCCTTCAAATGTTCTCTTATATCTTCTTTAATTACTTGCCAGTCTTTTAAATTCTCAGCAAAACTGATCTGCTGTAGGCTTGGCTACCCCTCAGACACTGCAACGAGCTTCTTAACAAATAGAGCAGACTGGGGTCTTTTCAAGCTGTGGAAAGAGATGTTAGATGCTGTAATTTCCATAGTTTGCCGGGGGGGGGGGGGCAATGCTTATGAATCCTGAAGTGTTAGCAGTGTGCTTGCTGAGGAAGGCAAGAAAATTTTAATCACTTGATTATCAGTGGAACTAGTATTCTCAAGGGTGCAAAGGCCAATATGTTTGCTATCGTTATATTGTTGGACCAGAGTTATTCACGTGATTAGGTCACATCATGCCATAATAGGGGTAGCAGTCTTCCACCATGTCATGTTATCATTCAAGTGTCAGTTCTGAGAGGAAAAATCACTAACCAGCCATTAGAAATTATACTAGTGGATAATAATCCCATATTATGAGTAGAAGTTATATTCTGTAAGTTTCATATTTTAATTTAGCAATTATAGCATAATGCAAAATAGGCTTCATGTGGGCCTCCAGGCATTTGTTAGTTTGTTTTTATCCCACCTTTATTAACTTATGTAAGTAACTCAAGACAACAAACATATCAAATATTCCTTCCTCTTCGTATTTTCCCTACAACAACAATCCTGTGAGATGGATTTGGCTGAGAGAGAGTGACTGACCCAAAGTCACCCAGCAGGCTTTTATGTTAAGGAGGGACTAGAACTCACACTCTCCTGGTTTCTAGCCTGGTGCTAGACCAAACTGGCAAATACTTGATAAACTACAGCTCACAGCACCCTTTTCCATTGCCTTGTTGGATGCAGATCCTGAGAATTGGGGTTTAGCAACATCTGGAGGGGCATATTTCTTATTTTCAGTCCTAATGGACTCCCCTCCCCCCAAATTTTTGTGGTTATTGCAGCTGCTGATATTTTTGCTGTTCTCACTGCCTTCCTGAAGATTCAAAGATAGTTCTTATAAGCTTGTCATGGGTAATTTATAGTATTATCTGACCTGGGGTTTTGTTTGTTTGTTTGTTTGTTAATGGAATTCTCTGATGTTATTCCACACATTAGAGGTTTTTGCATCGGGGGAGCCAAGCTTGCAAATAAAGAAACTATTATGCATAGTAGTAGTAACAATTAAAGCAGGAATACTTAGTGCCAAGAGGGAATAGACTAAACTTCCAGCTCAGTTCCCTTTGGTCTCTTTACTTGAAGAACTAAAATAAAATGAGAGAATCAGGGCCAATGTTTGTGTTGCACGAAACTTGGATGTTGGTTCCTGCACCTGGCACTGTTGACGAATTGTCTGATGTTTATATTACTTACTAATACCTCACAGCACTGAAACGTTTGAGCATATTTGATTTTTGGTCTTGTATTATTCATAAACAAGTGCCATTGGCTCTGTATGGTGATGTTGTCTATTATGTGAATGAATTTAAAAAGCTATGATGCTAAGGTTTTGTTTTTTTAAAATTAGTAGTTTTTTCGATTGAATTTCAAAATAAAATGACATATTCCAGTGATATTCTGATGTCTGCTCTTCTTATATTATGAACTTCTCTTGAAAAAAATGCCATATAAATTAAAAATGAGGGTGATGATTTTGATTTATATCAGCCTTTCCAACCTGACATCTTCCACATGTTCTGGGATTGCAACTTTTAAGAATTTTCAGGAAGCAAAGCTGGCTGGGAATTGTCTGATTACAGCCCTGACATGTTTGGAAGATGGTAAGTTAAGGAAGATAGGCTTTATGAATTAGCCTGCAGATTTTCCTTGGAAAGTTGGTGTGATGGTAGGCAAGTTTTTTTTTTAAAAAAATGAGGAAAAATACTCCAGGGAGAAAAATTACACTGATTTTACCAGTTAGTACAATGATTTATTTTTATTTTGTTTGTTATTATCCCAGTCACAAACCCCAGATGACTTACAGTCAGGGATATAATATAAAATCAATACACATCTAAAACAAACTAAAATAAATTTATAAAACACAGCAACTAGACTGAAAAAGCTATGGAAATAATATGCCATATTCAAAAGATCTGGGGAGAGAGGAGGTATTTACTTACTTACTTACTTACTTACTTACTTACTTACTTACTTACTTACTTAATTTTTAAACCGCGTTTGGGCTGCCTTTTCTCAGAAATAAAAGAATGTATAACATTAGGTTGATGATTTTGTTCCAATCTGAAACTCAAAAATAAGTTCAATTTATCTGCCTTCTTCTTAAGTTGCAATGTGGAAGTGTCTGCACATGTTCACTCACTGCATAGATCCAACGGACTAGCTGACAAAGGCAGGAACCTTTAAGTGTGTGTGTGTGTGTGTGTGTGTGTGTGTGTGTGTGTAAGTGAGGTATCTGCAAAAATATACATTCTATATTTCTTAAATTATTCACATTTGAGTCACTTAACACTAGGAAAAATGGGAAAATTATGCATAGAAAGTAGTAAATTCTTCCAAATATTTAAATAACCCTCAAATGGGATCATATTATTTGATCTTAATTTTGATCTGCATATCTGGCAAGAATTATGGGCACGAAATAGGAAACTCACTTTGGCTACATCCTATAAAGAAAACCTGTATAAAATGTTTTATAGGTGGCACTACCCGCCCACAAGACTAGCTAAAATGGCCCCTAATATTTCCCCTACATGTTGGAAATGTAATTTGGCAAGAGGGACATATTATC
>NW_015393254.1:13300-15119 GCF_001527695.2 Protobothrops mucrosquamatus | reverse complement strand
AAAAAAAAAAAAAAAAAAAAAAAAAAAAAAAAAAAAAAAAAAAAAAAAAAAAAAAAAAAGGATTACCTTCATCTGAGCCAAATTTCAAGATGGATAAAACTGAATCTTTGTTACATTTTTCAGCTAAAATACAGCTTATATATGACACTCAAATTAAATTAAATTAAATTAATTCAGCATATCAAAAGGCTTGCCTCTGAAACAAATAAGAGTCTAAATCTTATATACTGTAAGAGCCTGCACATCAGTATAGATAGCATCAATCAAGGATCCTTGGTATGATAAATAAATAAGGTAATCCAGTGTTAAAAGAGATGGGCCATATGGAAAACTGCATGAACTCATTTCCAGTTAATTCCTACACTGTGTTTAAAGCATTAGGTTCCTTGGAGTTGTAGATAATACACAGATAGCTCAGATTGTCCCAGGTCTATGTTATTGCTACAATCATTTACAGGAACATGGTAAGTAATGGCTGCACAGTGCAAATGTTTTATCACAGTTACAGTATATATTTGTATATTGTAGTTTGACTTGATTTGACTACACTTGGAATTCAGTGACTAGTTCTGGTTTTATTTTTGTAAGGTCTTTCTTTAAAAATCTACACTTGTGCTCATTTATATACTTGTACCTCATTTCTATCATGCTATCCTTGCAGCCTGTCCCGCCCATAACCTGAAACATCTTTGATCTAGTCTGTATTTTCTTTTTACAACTTTCTGAGATAATTGCTGGGCTTTTTTTCATCACAGTATTTGATCTTGACCTTCAATCTGATCTTCACAATTTTCTATTGCAACACGTATTTTGTTGGCGGTGGTGAAGACTGAATTTAGTAGCTTCCCCTTTTCTTTGTCATGTCTTAACATTAATCCATCTTTATTGAGCAGTTGATATAATTCTTTTGCTTTTATTTTTAGCATCATCCTTCAGTAACCTTGCCTCTTTCTGAGCTTTGTCTTCTCTGACACATGCTGTACAGTTGCAGGCCACTTTTTGTGTAGCCCCATTGGTTTCTTTTTTTTCCTCCCAATTTTTTTCTCCAAGCTGGAATTATTTAAGGGTATGATTTTAATATTTTCCTCTGAAGAAACTCCCAGTCATATTAAGCATTGTTTCCCAATAGCATCTCTTCCCATGGATTGTATTTATTTACTCTACATAGCATCTCATTTCACTTTTACGCAATTCTAGCTGGCTTACAATTAAATAAAAACACAAAATATATAATATGAAACAAAAATAAAAATACATAGCTGCCAGGCATGATCTATCATCCATACCACCAGGAGACAGGTTTTAACCCAAATTCAGGGCCCCAGGCTCAAACACAATGTTTTCAAGGCCTTACAAAAGGCGAGCAGGTCCAGGGCCAATCTAATCTTGGGAATGATGTTCCAAAGGACAGGTAGCATGACAGAAAAGGGTCTCGTTCTGATCTTTGCCAGCTGACATTCACTAGATGATGGTACTCAGAGCCTGCCATACCTGCCAGATTGGATAAGATGGGTAGAATACAACTGGGGAGAGATGATCTCATAAGTAATTTGGTCCTAAGCCATGATGGGCTTTAAAAGTATAACCTACTTATCATTATAAATCTCCTTTTTTATAGTGTAGGGGGTACCTTGCTCAATAGTAGTAACTGTGAGAGGGATCTCGGAGTCCTAGTGGACAATCACTTAAATATGAGCCAGCAGTGTGCTGCAGCTGCCAAAAAAGCCAACACAGTGCTGGGCTGCATTAACAGAGGGATAGAATCAAGATCACATGAAGTATTAATACCACTTTACAATGCCTTAGTAAGGCCACACTT
>NW_015393254.1:7974-10897 GCF_001527695.2 Protobothrops mucrosquamatus | reverse complement strand
GCAGACTGGGTGGGACTAAAAAGTTCAATCAATCAATTCCAACTTTGCAAGATCTTTTTTTTTCCCGCGAGAAGTTGAAATTGACTGATTGATTGAACCTTTTTTTTTTTTTTTTTTTGCACACGGTGGCGAAGGCCTAAAGCGAAAAGCTTTTATAAAACCCAGCTGAAGGCCTAGGACTGGGGCGACAGCATGCGTGCCCACAGAGAGGGCTCTGAGTGCCGCCTCTGGCACCCGTGCCATAGGTTCGCCACCATTGATCTAGGTGCTATTGCTATTGCTACTTGACTGCAGAAGGATTTCATTTTCAATGGTTTTCATATGCACAGTTAAGAGAAAGATTTCAGGTAGGTAATAAGACATTTGGAACTGAACAACACAAGACAAAATTTGAAATTGAATTATGTACAAATGAACATGTAATTGTTAGAATGATTAACTTTTACTGAAATTTGAAACAGAAGAATAATATAAAAATATATGGCTAAAGTTTACATTATGGTATAATTTAAAAGAAAAATTAGCATGTATAAAATTACTTCAGATTTATGTGAGAAATGTGGAAAATATGAAGGATCATTTTTTCATGCCTGGTGGACTTCCAAAAAAGACACCACCCTCCCAATTTTTTTAAGCTCAGATATGCATAGTGATACAAAGGATTTTAAAAATCAACATTCAGTTGAAACCAGAGCTCTTCTTGTTGGGATTCATGTAGAAGTCCCCAGTCTTTTTTGTTCAGTGGACAAGTGGCAGTGGCTTTGGCAGTTTTGGTGGCAGGGGGGAATGGTTTTACACACACAATCTAAATCGCGTGCATATACAAAGAAGTTTCCAAACCAAGAACTGGGCCACCAAAGTGGTGACCAAGTAAACAAAGCTTTCTTTGTATATGCACACGATTTATTTACTTGGTCGCTACTTTGGTGGCCCAGTTCCTGGTTTGGAAACTTCTTTATAACTTTTCTATCTTTGCCTTTTTTTTTTACTATGATCACATTACTATAGGGATGTGGCAATGGTCATAAGTGTAAAAAAATAGTCATACTTTTCTTTAGAGGTAGTTCTCAACTCAACAGTTTGTTTAGTGACTTTTCAAAGTTACAGTGGCACTGAAAAAAGTGATTTATGACCGTTTTTCACACATATGACCTTTGAAGCATCCCCATGATCATGAGATCAAAATTCAGACACTTGACAACTGATTCATATTTATGATGGTTGCAGTATCCAAGGGTCATGTGATCACCTTTTGCGATCTTCAGACTAAGCAAAGTCAATGGAGAAGCCAGATTTACTTAGCAACTATATTAGTAACTTAACAACTGCAGTGATTCACTTAAGAGATGAAGCAAGAAAGGCCGTAAGATGGGTAAAACTCACTCAACAACTGTCTCACTCAGCAACAGAAATTTTGGGCTCAGTTGTGATTCTTACTTCTTCAAAATTTGTGTTCTTTTATTCTTTTATAAATTTCTTTAATAAAAAGCTATATCTATGTTCTGAAGAAAAAGAAAGAAAGAAAGAAAGAAAGAAAGAAGAGAGAAAGAAAGAGAAAGAAAGAAAGAGAGAAGAGAGAAGAAAGAAAGAAAGAAAGAAAAAGAAAGAAAGAAAGAAAAGAGAAAGAAAGAAAGAAAGAAAGAAAGAAAGAAGGAAGGAAGGAAAAAGAAAGAAAGAAAGAAAGAAAGAAAGAAAGAAAGAAAGAAAGAAAGAAAGAAAGAAAGAAAGAAAGAGAAAGGGAATTCTTTTCATTCCCATGTAAATGTAGCTCTGCTGAATGAGGCAGAGTGGGAAGAGTTCTCCAAAACAGTTGAGTCCGTGGCTCCTACTGGTGGTGGTGGTGGTGGTTCAGACAAGTATGTGCAGATATTTCCTATATAGTTTGCATCTGTTCCTGGAAGCTTTTTATAATCAAGTGAGAGTTGAATTATTTTAATATTAAAGACATTTTTCTTACATTGGAATAAATGTATTTACATTTGTTGCATCCTGTGTTTTATTTTTAACTGGACTGTAAGCGTATGTGTTAATTGTATATTTTTACCATATATTTTTATCTTTGTGAACCTCTTCACAAAGATAATTGTGCTGCTCTTTAAATATATTAAATTTCATTACACATAACTGAAAGTAATAAAGATAAAATTCAATAGCTTTTGCACTTTTATGGAGCGCTTTTCCAAGACAAGCATATATTTTTCCTACAGAATTTTAAAGGAAGTAAATCTAATTAAATAAAAATCTAATCAGGAGTGCTTGCATGCTTTGAAAATTATTTTCCTCTGCTTTAAAGAATTCCATTCATTAAAGTTAAAGTAGCTGTAATTGATACTGGTATTTTGGCCCCTAATAAGTATTTCAGGTTCTACATCCACTGCCCACTTTTAAGTCTGCAATATCATGGAGGAAACTGTGACCTCATTTTCCTTAGAAATATCCATTAGTTGCAACTGGCTCCTACAATCCTGGTTGCATGGTCTGGTTGCATGATCTGCAACCTGTCAATTGGGCTATTTTTCAACTCAGATTTAGAATTCTTTCTGAAATGAGCTAGATCCATGTTCAGAATAGCCTAATTGACAAGTCTCAGGAATGGTGGAAGGACTGCACTGGGGGGACTCGACCCCACTTCACGTCCATCTGTTTGTTAAATTCCATACCTTTCTTGAAAACTCTCCCATTTCCCCATGCTTTCATTCTGTCAGGTTGTTTTTGGAACCAAGCTTAGTGTTCCTTCAGAAGCATCCTGGACTTATGTTCAGAAATAGCTTGACTGACAAGTTGCAAGCACAGCACATTTCTACATCTGCTGTCTGCTAACTGGTCACCATGACAGATGGCTAAATCTAGCATTCAAAACACCTTCCTATACACACCCAGCTCTATCATACCCCACCATATATTAGGAAAATCATTTAGTGAT
>NW_015393254.1:4246-6553 GCF_001527695.2 Protobothrops mucrosquamatus | reverse complement strand
CTTGCTATAGTCTCAAGGTGAGAGTGCCTTTGTTTCGCCAATTTCTTCTCTGTCTTGAAGCACTGCTTTCCTGACAGCTCCTTGATGCAGGCTGGTATGCAAAATATATTGAGCTCCTGCCCAAAAAGGAAACAGTCTTTGTTCTGTATTCTCATGTTGATGAGAAAAGGTAAGCCAAACATTTTTTTTTTGCAAAAAACTGCAGCTTTAGTAGTTGTTGTGGGAAATGTTGGAAATTTTGATGAGGGTGGATCATTTCTTAATATTTGCCTGACAAAAGAGGAATATGAATAGATCCTTCGTGTGGTAAAATGTGAACATGTTTTAGAGGAAAGTTGCCATAAAAGGCAAGCCCAAATTATGTAGATGGATTAATAGTCCAGGGGGACACAGTTACAATATCTAAGACAGTTTAGCTCAGAAAGAGAATAAGGGAGAGAGAGAGAATAGAAACATTTTTCCTTCATTTCCCATAATATTAGAATCAGAAGCCATTCTATCAATCTGAATTTTTCAGACCAAATGCAAAGAACTACTTGTTCAGGAAGCATATAAGTTGACCTATGGAATTTATTATCACAAGACATATTTCATTTGATTGATATTAAAAGGAAAGTAAACAAAGTTATATGTGATCCTTGCCCGACATGGTGCCTTCCAAATGTATTGAAGCACAAACTCTCAGAATGATTCACAAGCCATAGTAGCTAGGAATTTGAGGATCTATAACCCTGATTAACCCAGAGGATGCCAGGTTGGGAAAACTGCCCTATGTAGAAATTATAAAAGTGAGGAAGCTGTATGATACAGATGAAAAGGTCTACCATGTAGACATCTAAATGTATGTATCATATGCATTTTGTTGAAAATGTGTTTTATTCTTGCAGCTACAATGCTTATGTTCTCTACTTATGCCTAAAAATGCTAAAGTCTTGGCGATAAAGCTATGCAGCAGCTATTACTCAGGATGTCTAAACATCACATTAACTCCCAAAATACAATAGAAGCCACTGCCAGCTGTTGCATGATTAAATAGAGGTACCCAATTGGTCAACAAAATGAATAGAATGTTTTTCATCTTATTTAGCAAATCCTCCACATAATGGCACTAAATCTGTGTTTGTGAATCATCTGTCATTTGTCCAAATGTTAAAGGAAAGTTATTGTTTCAAATGATTAGGCCATTTTGTATACAAAAGAACTGATAATCAATAAATTTCCCTTAAAATTAATGATGAAAACCTCAAGACAATGTTGCTTGTATAAATTCAAGTTTATAAACTTAAGAGCTTTAAGGAAGCTCAGATAAAATTTCAACTGTATGCAGCATATACCAAAACAGTACCAGAGAGCCCCTATGGGCAGTTGATGTCTCAGAAACATACCAGATTGCTGATTTTTTTACTGATCTTCAATGAATGTATGTATATGGACAGAAGACACTTTATGTTCATAGACCTCTCTTGATCACATAAGTAGATACTAGTGCTGCTGCAAATGGCTCACAGAACTCTGTCAAATGCCCCTGGATCTTAATGCTGTTTGCAGACTTTTCAACGCACTGGGGTGGGGGGGTGGGTCCCATCCACCAAGACAAAAAAAAGCCATGTGAAATGAAGAAGCCAGCCAGCAAATGGAGAAGTCAAGGCAACTCCCTACATTACCAATTGAGAATGCTGCTCCAAAGAACCCAAGGAAGCCATGTGAAGCTTCCCAACCAGGTTGACTTAGAAAGATTTGCTGTGAGTGAGCAAGGAGGAAGCACATTGTGCCAATTACCACTTTGGGAAGAAGAGATCACTGGCTCTAGACCCTAACTCATAATTCCCATAGACTAAAGTTCTCATTATTTGTGGCTTTGTTATCAATTTTTTATCCTGGAATAGAACTGTTGCAAATAATGAGGGCCAGCTATAGTAATCATATCAATAATATCAACATACATAGAATTCTTATTCAACACCCCAATTCAGGATTTATTTCAGAACCAATAACTGCATAGAGGAAAAGGAATTATTATTATTATTATTATTATTATTTATTTATTGTATTTTTACCCCGCCCTTCTCCTTGCGGACTCAGGGCGGCTAACAGCCTAATTAAAACAAATACAAAAGTACAAAAATACTACCGTTAAAAACGTAATTAAAAGGAAATATTAATTTGGCCTTTGTTATTTTAAAATTGTTTTAAAACCCAACTAAAAATACCCCTTAGGCCAGTCCTGCCAGCTTAAATAGCCATGTCTTGAGGGCGCGGCGGAAGGAAGGGAGATCCGGGATCACCCTGATCTCTGGGGGTAGTTCG
>NW_015393254.1:0-2735 GCF_001527695.2 Protobothrops mucrosquamatus | reverse complement strand
CAGCCTCCCCAGGATCCTGTCCACGTCCTCGGGAGCCACAGAGTCAAACTCCTCCCATATAATAGTCTCAAGACCTGCTCCCGTCTCCTCCCCCGGGGCCACCCAGTCAGAGTCTAAACCCTCTTGGATCCGAGCGACTTTGTCATACAGATATTGAGCAAAATCCTCAGCCCTCCCCACCAGGGGGTCCCCCCCCTCAGCTGAAGGAGAGAGCAGGTCACCCTGAAGAGGGTGGCCGGGCGATTATCTGATGACGCAATGAGGGTGGAGTAGTAATTAGACCTCGCCACCCTCATTGCCACAAGGTAGGATCTAACATGCATCCTTGCCTGTGCTCGGTCGGATTCGGTTCAGGTAGCCCTCCAACTGCTCTCTAGGCATCTTTTCCGGCGCTTCATCTCTCTCAGCTCCTCGGTAAACCAGGAAGCTAGTTGAGATCTGCGTTGGGTCAGAGGCCGCAACGGCACGACTCGGTCCAGTGCTGCGGCTGCGGCCACATCCCAGGCCGCCGCCAGATTTTCAGCCGAGTCATGGACTAGATCCTCCGGATATGGCCCAAGCTCCGTCAGGAACCTCTCCGGGTCCATCAGGCGCCTGGGACGGAACCATCTACGCGTTTCCGTCTCCCTGCGGCGGGGGGAAGCGGTCCGGAAATCCATCCTAAGGAGAATCACCATGCTAATTATATGCCCAAACTTCATATACTCAAAAAATTTCAATTACTGGGGACAACCATTCATATGATTAAGCTATCATATGTACTAATTATGCAGTTGTATCTCATATCAATGTTCTTTTGCATATTCAGTTGGAGAGAGAAAAAGAAGATAGACCTTGTACCACTCTATACCCACAGGTTAGAACAGACTGGTTTATAACAGCTCTCTCTTATTGGTCCAATGTCAAAGTCTTGTTCCTTCATTAAGCAAGCTTGGAGTACCCATGTCCTTCTCTGTCTATGGATGTCACCATGGGACAGAAGAGGACTGCTCTCTAGCCTACAGTGATTATAATGTCTTTCCAGAGAATGTAGGATCTTATTCTAAATAAAAGTTAAGATATTTAGCGTTTACAATTTGGGGAGAAGGTTGCTGGGAGGACCTTTTATAGTAGTTGGGTAAAGCAAATGTTTAACATTTGCTTAGTCAATTAGATGAGAGGCTGACTTTTCACTGAAATACAATACCAGGCAAATTTCTCACTGCTGCTGTCATAAATCTTCATGCAACACTAGAAGTACTTGAAGTTAAACAAAAAAGACCAATGAGCAGCAGCAAAATGCTGTAGAATAATAAGCAAAGCGTAAGTCAGCCAAAATGTCCAGCAGTACAGCAATAATATCTGTGACCAGACTAGTTGAAAAGCAATAGCAATTGCTTTTCTTTAGAGACCAACTTCTACTTGTGTGCATAACTGGAGGGTATGGTGGGTATGGTCAAAAGAATCATGAAAATGGCCACAGTGATGCAATTAAAGTGCTGTTTTTCAAATGTGTTGCAGAAACTGCTGATTCACGATTAAAGTAATAAAGTGAGATTATCTTAATTGTGGTTTGCCAGGAAATCTTTTACTTATTTTAAAATATAGTTTCTCTCCAACCTGGCTTTAAAATTCCACATTAATTGTACTGATAAAACAGTATTCAGTGCTGAATAACAATTTCCCTCAAATTCTTTCCTCTTTAAATATGAACTATTTCTGAGATTTAAGAAAGATCAACTTAAAGGCATAGATGCTAAGGTAACACAACTGCTTTTCATGCATAAAATCCCCAGCACTCCTAAGTAAGATGAGAACTCCTGGCGTCTGAAATTCTGGCGAACCCCTGAGAGCTAGTGTACAAGCATTTAATGTGGCTTACTTGGTTTGACTTAGCCTCATCCATAAACCTGTCATTGGAGATTGGAAATCATGATTTATGGCTTTGGTAATGTGGAAATCAGCCTCAATGATTTATAAGCCACAGTGGATGGCTTTGGTCTAATAGGTAAACTCAAATATTTTTATTTAGAAAAACACTATTAAATAAAGGCTTAAATTCAACCTTTGAGGGGAATTAGAAGGCCAAAGAGCCATATGAATAAGTAGGAGTTTCCTCCATTTTAAAGTTCACCTGTACTGTCAAAATTAAGGTAATTTTTAAAGTAATCTCTACTGCTGTGTTCTTCATAGCACTTTGGTCTGCAGGAATCAGCAGGTGCAGAGACATAAATGTGATCATAAACTCTAATTGCATTAGATCAGGCTGCTCTTCAGGTCCAACCAGCATGGGTGTGTGTGTGTGTGTGTGTGTGTGTGTGTGTGTAAGTTACAGTAGAATAGCAAAGAGTAAAATTAGATGATTCTTTAAAATAGTATGAATACCTGAAAATAAAAGATGAATATAAAAACTTCAATATATTTATTTCCATATACACTGTAACTGAAAGACAGTATACACTGTAACTGAAAGACAGTTTTTAAATTCTACTTCTGGTAGAATTTTGTGGGTAGGATAAGGAGATTGACTCTTTAACAGCTGTAAAAATATTTGCACATTATTTTATTCTTGATATATGTTCGATTGCTCCATCTAATATTGAAGTAGCTTTCCTAAATTTCAGCTGAAGAATTATCCTCTGTAACCTTGAATCAGCAGTCTCTTCCTTTGCCCTGGATGTGTTCTAATTGGCTTCTTGACTTGCATCTTCAGCTGAATAGGTGATGAAATTCCTGTTGAATCAGAAAACTGGATG
>NW_015393253.1:9755-17777 GCF_001527695.2 Protobothrops mucrosquamatus | reverse complement strand
TGCGCTTCAAGGTGTTGATTATCATCTTCAAAGCGCTCCATGGCATCGGACCTGGTTATCTCCGAGACCGCCTTCTGCCTCAGATTACCTCTCATCGGCCGATACGCTCCCACAGAGAGGGTCTCCTCAGGGTGCCGTCAGCCAGACAGTGCCGGCTGGCGACCCCCAGGGGGAGGGCCTTCTCGGTTGGAGCCCCCACTCTATGGAACGAACTACCCCCAGAGATCCGGGTGATTCCGGATCTCCCCTCCTTCCGCCGCGCCCTCAAGACATGGCTATTTAAGCTAGCAGGACTGGCCTAAGGGTTATCTTAAATTTGGTTTTAAAATAATTTTAAAAAGAAATGGCCAATTAATTTAATATTCTATTTTAATTACATTTTAAATTTAGTATTTTGTATTATGTACCTGTTTTAGATGGCTGTAAGCTGCCCTGAGTCCGCTGGGAGAAGGGCGGGGTATAAATTTGATAAATAAATAAATAAATAAATAAATAAATTTTAGGTGTCTTTGTCTTCTTAAACTCCTAGCTTCAACCTTCCTGATGGTTTACATCTGCATTTGTACAGAGCTAGCTTCTGCTTGGGGGAGGGAGAGCTGGGGCTATCAAGGAAAACTGGGCATGCTTTTCTGCCTCTTTTAATATTTCCTTCTCTGGGGCGCTGACTTCCCACACAGTGTTTTAGGCAAGTCATTCTTGGATGACTCTCTACCAAAAACAACAACCCATATTAAAGACATCTTCCTTCATTAACCACGGTGTCTAAGGATTGAGAAAATTCTTGTTTCTTTCCATGCTGGAAAGGGGAGAAATATATTGAAAAGGAGATGATTAATGAAAGAGTCTTTGTTGCGAATCCCAAACTGAAAGCAGTTCTTTATTCACAGTGATGGACATTTTGATCTGATGGTTTCAGAGTCATAAGCTGTGCCTCTTTCAATGTTGGTGGCATTCAGTCAGTTAAGGTAATGAAGAATGTGACTGTAAAATAATAATAACAATAACAGTAACGGAGGAGGAGGAGGAGGGGGGAAGGGAAAATTTGGAGACTGGACATTTTTCTTCATAGAGATTACAGGTGCAAAGGTTTAATACATTAATAGTCAATCCTGACAGCATGTCCTCTGCTAATAGCACAAAGCTCGTGATGGTTTGGCCATATTAAGCATTTAGCAGCAGGCTTCTGTGTAGGACTTTTCTGAATCTAAAATGAGATTTTCCGAAGCTCTGCCCTTGCACAGTCAGTATTCCCCAGATGCACAAAGTTAATTGTACACTGTAGTCATAAACAGTTTGGCTCCCCCCCCTGTAATAATGTTAATGATCTAACAGTAGCTGAAACTTTTGTCAATGGCTGTGAATGGTGTGATTATCTTCTCCATTGGGCTCAGTTATCTACTTTTTATTTTGTTTTATTCTTGAATATTTTATGTGATTGTTGTACACCGTTCAGGAGTACAAACTTCTTTTGTTCGTAGGTGTGCATTTCTGAGGGAGCCATTTGTGTATTTATGACCCTTTCCTCTCAAATGCACCAACAACAATGTGGAACAGGATATAAATGGTAGTGGAGATAATTTCCTTTAGTAGGACTTAGCCACATGTTTCCCAATGCTGCTTCTTCTGTTTGAAAGAGATACTCCAGGTCCTATCTAACCTGTAATTATCTCCCGTTGTTGTATAGAATATATCCATTTCTCTGTTACTGGGATGAGCAATTTGAAATCTCAGACTCATATGGACTCTTAGCTCTCAGCCTCTGACCACTCATGCTGAAAATCAGCACCATAATTTTCTGCAATGCAGAGGCAGGAAGTACTATGGAAATTGTTGAGTACTGTACACACTTGTGAATACGGGTAGTTCTCTTCTTACAACCAGTCATTTAGTGACTGTTCCAAAGTTACAACAGCACTGGAAAAATGACTGATCATCGTTTTTCACACATACGATCGTTGCAGCATCTCCATGGTCATGTGATCAGAATTCAGGCGCTCGGCAACTGGCATGTATTTGTGACAGCTGCAGTGTCCCATGGTCATGTGATCACCATTTGTAACCTTCCCAACCGGCTTCCGACAAGAAAAGTCAATGGGGGAAGCCAGGTTCGCTTAACAATGGCAATGGTTCAGTTAACAGTTGTGGCAAAAAAAGTCATAAAATGGGGGCACAACTCATTTAACAACTGTCTTGCTTGCAACAGAATTACTGGGCTCAATTGTGATCATAAGTCAAGGACTACCTATAAGTTAAGAATTTTAGGTGTCAAAATTTGATTCCACCTATCCATAGATAAGCTTATATATGAGTGTGTACAACATACAGTATATTGATACTGATCCGTTATGTATTATTGCCCTCCCTATTTTGGTTCTTGGTCTCCCAAAATGTTACATCTCCCAAGTCACCAGAATGTTACATTTTCATCTAGATAGCCCAAGTACTGTTAGATCCTTCTGTTAACCAGGGAAGAAACACTTTCCCCTTTTGGTAAAGGAAAATATTTCAGGATATGAGGATAGAACAGATTTTCCCAACCTGAAGCCTACAGACATGTTGGAATATATCTCTTAGAATTTCTGTAGGCATTCGTACATCACATTGGAGGAGGTAGGCTTAGAATTTGCTTTTTTTCTTCTTGAAAATGAATTGAATTTTTCTGTACCTGCAGGCACTGTTACCATAGTATTTGAAAATGCAAAGTACATTTGCTTCTTCAACCCACAACAGATGGCAGCACAATAGATTTGGGATCAAGAGACATACTTGGAGAGTCGGAGGTTGAGGTTTCTAAATGACAGGGAATCTCAAATATGTCAAAAAGTAAATGAGGTTGGTAAAAATCTGGGTGAATTTCTGTTGGACTATTTTATCTAAGAAGCGTGTTTTATAGAGTTTTCTCACAAAAATGGATTGATTGATGCTATATTGCAATCTTTCTCCAAAGGAAGAAGTCATTAAAGAGACCACATTAGAGAAATGAACCAAAACAAGATAGATTCAGGAAGGTGTATTTAGAATTTAATTTCAATTCTTGCAGTGCAGTAACTAAACTTTTAAAATACAAAGCAGTGCTTTGCCATTGCATACCTTTAATACTACTATATTAGCATTATACCATGTTATCCAACATTCTTTCCCTAATATTAATTAGATATGTTCATGTGACATGCAAAGGTGGAATCAGTGAAGGAAAAGAAACGAAGAAAATATCAAAAGATGCCTCAATAATAAATATGGAGGAATAAAGGCTAGTTAGAACCTGTTATACACATGAAAATTTAGGTCCTTGTATATTATCCTCAGCCTGACCAAACTGCTTGAATAGGCAATGGCTGATCTGATCTGATCTAGAAAATTATTGGGTTCTTTACAGCAAGGTTGGTTGGGAATGATCTTATGCTAGATTAACACGGATGGTACCTTATATCCAATTTTTGATAATGGCACCAAAATCTTGATTCCATCAGGGCCATCATTTATACTAATTTAATAACTAGATTAAACCACAACTGGAATTTTGTGTAGGAGGGCTATGAATGAACTTGTTCAAAATTCTGGTTCTGTGTTCTTAGGATTCCTGTAAAAAAAAAAAAAGTAAATTCCATATGTTAATTCCTCTTCTGTCTTTTTTTTCTTTTTTTTCTTTTTCTCTTTCTTTCTTTTCTTTATTCTTTATTTTATGTTCTCTTTTAAACTTTTAATGTAATAGTTGACTGTTTTACCCTCTTCACTAGGACTTGAAAACAACTTGATGGCACATAATCAATCAATCAATCAATCAATCAATCAATCAATTTTCCTCTCTATTTCTTGTAACTAGAAGAAATTCCCTATTGGGTCAGAGAGAAAACTCTACTTTGTGCCCAACTAGATGCTTCTGGATATCCCACAAACAAGTCATGAGCCACACACCATTGTCCCTCCACCCTTATCTTCTCAAGTAGCCAAGTCTTAGAAGCAAATCTGGAGATAATATATATAGCTATCATGGTTAACAGGCTGACTCTCCACGAATTTTTCTAATTCCATCCATTGCTATTAGTATTAAAAATGACTTTGCTTAGCCTGCATGTTTTCTTATGGTAAGAAAGATCATCTCTTATTTTCAAGTTTGATTAATGCTTCTGCATCCTTGTCAGCCCTGTGGACTATAGTTGATTTGGATCAGGCATGAATATCTTCTCTCTTTGAGGGTCTTTCAAACTGATTTTGTTTTCCAAATGCTGATGTTACCTAATTGGATAGTGAAACATGTGCAAGAAAACAACCAAGCTCAGAGAGCATCAAGGACCTCACAATAAATCTACTTTCATTGTGTTGGAGTTCTTAGTAAAAGTTCCGTTTAGAATTACATACTCTTACCATAATAAATCTTGACTCTATGAAAAACAACGTTTTGTGTGATATATTCAGATATATGCAGGGCTTTTTTTTTCTCATAGAACGCCCAGAACGGACTTCTGGCACCTTTTTTGGATGGAACCTTGTAGGGTAGGCAAAGCGGGTTGTATGATATGTGTGAGTTCCGGCACCTTTTTTTTTTTTTTTTTTTAATAGAAAAAAAGCACTGGATATATGCATTAATTAACTATCAGGCCCTCTTTTCTAATACACATGATATAACAGCAGGGGACACACCGGGACTCAAGAAAAATTTAGAAAATGACAATAAATCTCTTCTGACCATAGCAAGGAACCTACTGTAGGGGTGACAGATCCCTAGAAAACCCCCTCCAGGTTAACACTAAAGTGTAAATTTTGATGTGAGAGAACAAGGATGTTACAAAACTCACAGGGTGTTCTCACTGTAACTGTTCTAAGTAATTTGACTTCAGTACGGAGCAAGATGTTTTGAATAAATCATGTTCAGCTGTTATTTTAATCAAGATTACTTTGTTCCCTTCAAACTCCGTTGTTTTGAAATGTGTCTGCACTCCAGCATTCCATTCATTGGCCAAGCAAAGACCTTGCATGGAAATAAAGTATGTACCTCTCTTCTTAAAAAAAAATCCCTGAAGTCTTCCACTTACAGAGTTATCACTGTTGGGGAAATTGGAGTATGTATAACATTAGAGTTTCTCTGAGGCTGCCCATTTATTTTTGTGAGAAGGCTCTTTCAAACGAAAATTAACTTTTGGTATCAATCCATGGCTATTAGCAGTTATGTAAAGTCTTGTTTGGATTTTCAGAGTAAGAAAGGAACATGGCTGGGCATGATTCGTTTTTAGAAGTTTCAAATTCAAGGAACGTGTATACAGCAGAGACCGTGTCTGAGGCCTATTGTGCATCACACACACTAGATGTCACTGCATGCCCTAGAATATGCTCTGCCTTTCAGCTCTTTTCTTTTGCTCAGATGAAATTCTGCCCAGGAGGTAGGAGCAGCTCTGTCTTAAATTTGCATTATTATCTCAGTGGCTTTGTCTAAGCTTTTAAATGTTTCCCTGTTGTTTAGTGCCCTTTCTCTTTGCTGGTTGAGTTTTTTTTGGGGGGGGGAGGGGAAAGATCCCTCCTCCTCTTCCTCTCTCATTCCCTGCAGGTCTTGCTCCTAAGTCTGCAGTGCTCATCCTAAAAATTTGAAAAAAAAAATGCCATGAGAAATTTGTGATGGAGAGGAGCTAGGCAATTGCCAGAAGAACAGAATTAAACTTCAGTGTCTCTTCCTGTAACTTACCATGTTGCCTAGAGCTACCCCGGTGATTGAGCTGGCCTACGAGTTCATAAAAAAATTAGCAAAACATCTGTTGCAGGATTTTTTTTTAAAATGATTTTAAATCACTTTCATTTCTTCCTTTGCTAATGGGAAATACATGTCATTTAGAAGCATATTCTTAGTGATGTTTGACCCAAATCCCCCCCCATCATTACAGATGGGGGCAGGGAGGGGAGGGAATCTAATTTGTTTGAGTACAGAGGAACGTGGAAATAATCTGAATGAATGCATGCAGGTGCCCTTAAGGAAGGAAGAATGTAAACTGAGGCCTGGGGGAAGGAGAAAGCATGGGGGAAAGGCTCAAAATAACCTGCCTTGAGCCTCTTGTGCATAATAGGGGCAGAAGGAAATTCTGACAGCCTTTCAAGATTCTATTGTTATACTCTACAATGGTTTTTTCCCCCCAAACTTGGCAACCTTAAGATATGTGAAGTTCAGCTCCCAGAATCCCCCAGCCAGCATGCTGTTGAGTTAAAGTTTGCCCACCTTAAAGGTCTCATTCTGTCAAATTCAAAAGCTGTTCCAATTTCATCCTGACATCTCAGAGATATATTGCTTTAACAGAGAGAAACTGTTGTAAGTTGAGGACTGCCTGTGCTATATTTATGAAATATCTGTCATGGTTCCGACTGATGAAACTCTTCAAAGAACTTCGAGGCACTGTTTACCTTAAAAAATCTTTATTCAAGTGGCATAGCATTGGCATGTACATAGTCGAAACCAAAATCTGGATTCCCCTCCCCTTAGCACATAGTATCAAAGCACAATTCCCTCCTCTAATTTACGGTCATAAATCATATTCTCCAATTAGTTTGAAATACAGACTTTCCCTCCAGATCTCCAACCCACAACTTCTTAACATCTCTTATTACAAACAACCTTGAATCACACACTACTATGACCTTGTTATGTCTAACTAATTCCCATACACATTCTTCCTCCCCCCCACAGTATCATCTAATTTTAACTCTAAGAGTAATAATAATAATAATAGTAATAATAAAAGTTGGAAGGGACCTTGGAGGTCATCAAGTCCAACCCCCTGCTCAGGCAGGAAACCCTATACCATTTCAGACAAATGGCTGTCCAGTCTCTTCTTAAAAACTTCCAGTGTTGGAGCATTCGCCGCTTCTGGAGGCAGGTCGTTCCACTGGTTAATTGTTCTAACTGTCAGGAAGTTTCTCCTTAGTTCTAGGTTGCTTCTCTCCTTGATTAGTTTCCATCCCTTGCTTCTTGTCCTGCCTTCAGGCACCTTGGAGAATAGCTTGACTCCCTCTTCTTTGTGGCAGCCCCTGAGATATTGGAACACTGCTATCATGTCCCCCCTCGTCCTTCTCTTCATTAAACTAGACATACCCAATTCCAGCAGCCGTTCCTTATATGCTTTAACCTCCAGTCCCCTAATCATCTTTGTTGCTCTTCTCTGTACTCTTTCTAGAGTCTCAACATCTTTTTTACACAAGTTAAGGAAAATGGCTGCATCTCCATATGTTGCCAAAGCAAGAACATTCGATGTTAGCAGCATTGACAATATCCTTATGCTAGCTATACTTTGCATTACTACATATTGTATGTATACAACAGTACATTATTAACATAATAGCATTGATACATTAATGTATATATACAACATTAATGTAACATTAATGTATGTACACATTATTATGTATATATATATGTCTGTGTGTTTGTGTCTGTGTGTGTTGTACATGATTAAGACACATCTCCTTGGATTCCTAACACTCTTAAAACAAGTGATGTGGCAAACTTATATTCAGTAGAAAAGACTGAAATAAGATAGATGTCATTTTGTCGACATTTCCTTTTCCTTGTCCTTTTTCTTTTGGATGAACTGACTCCAGGAATTAATTATTCCCCTGGTCCTTTCCCTATTTAATTCAATTTCTGGCCTTTAATTCATCAGGCTTCTTGAATGTAAATTTCACACGCTGCACTCACTAAAGTTACCTGCTTGCAGATGGGTAGGGCAGGTGTTGTTTGAAGTACATGGGACCATCTGGCAGCTGACTTCACCACCAATGCCCTAAATGAATGGGATAAAATGTTTAGATCGAATTACAACCTGCTGCTCAACATCAAGAAAACCAAGATCATGGCATCCGGCCCTCTCAATTCCTGGCAAATAGATGGGGAAGAAATGGAGGTAGTGACAGATTTTATTTTCCTGGGCTCCAAGATCACCTCAGATGGGGACTGCAGCCAAGAAATTAAAAGACGCTTGCTCCTGGGGAGGAAAGCTATGGCAAATCTAGACAGCATACTAAAAAGCAGAGACATCACCCTGC
>NW_015393253.1:0-6610 GCF_001527695.2 Protobothrops mucrosquamatus | reverse complement strand
GAGGACCTTGTGCTGCTCCTGCGGCTGCCGTTCCCGGAAGGCGATGCCGACCGTGGAAGCAATTCCGGGCAGACGAGGACAAGCGACCCTGTTTCCTCGACGGGACCGGTGTATGAGTAGTAGCGGGACTCTATCCGAAGCTAACTGCGACGACTTGGGACTGGGCGCGGGGAAGGGGTTTACAGGACTTCCCTCGACCCTCCGGACAGGTGGGGAAGAGCTCCGACCTCCACCTGCAGTGGGGACAGCGGGGGTCCCGCGGTGGAGTAAAGTGATGGGACAGAGATGGCGAAGCTCTTGAATGTCATTCGGTGTTCTGTATATAACGCTGTAAATGTCACCAGCTAAAACATTTCCAGTTTTGATGCTTTGTTTTCAGGGGAAGGGGGAGGAGAGAGGGAGAAATTGATCTTAAAGTTTAATTGTAAAAAAAACAAAAAAAACTTTTGCTCTCTTTTAAGATACTTTCCTTCCAGATTTGAATTGGGGGGGAGGGATGGACACGTCCAATGTGAGGGGTTGATTTTGGTGCTTTGGGTGCGTGGTGTCACTTTGGGCTTGATTGTCTATATAACAGAAACTCCTGTGCTGATGTGTGAATGACCATTTCGATTCATCTATTTCTGCTGTAAAGTCTCCTTTTTAAAACGGTAGCCTCCTTCTTGTTTTTTGTTCCTATCACTTCTTGCACAGATTGTCCACAGTTTAAAAAAAAACAACAACCCAGTGTGTTTGACCATTGGGCTCGTAGCTTTAGAAATCGTGTCATTTTAATTAAAAACTGCCTGAGTCTTTTCACCCAGATCTCCTGCCACAGTTTTCCACTGAAATTCAGGGAAGCCGTGACCAGCATTGGAAAGATGGAGAGAGCACGTGGAATTGCATACTGTCCAGCAAATCAAGTCCCGAGAATGAGGAATGGGGAGAAAAGTGTTAAAAGCGATAAAGAAACGGAGAGAACAGATGGTCCCCGAGTTACAACGGAACGTGTGTTTTGCTTTACAGCCACAACAAAAGTTAAGGTTCAGATTCTGCCTCTTCTTCGTGATCTTTATGAGGTATGGATTCAAGAGGAAAGATGTGCGGGATGATAAGGTTTCAATTGTGGAGATGATCCATTTAGGAATATTATACAATTATTCCTAATGGAAGATAAAGAATAGCAATTCTGCGAATGCAGTTATTTAGACAGCAAACCAATGATAGCAAAGCATTAATTGAATCAGACTTTGTCTCCTTAGCTGAACCAGCGATTTGAATCAAGCCAAACAGCTGGTTTTTTTTCTAAGCTTCTGTCTTCTTTCCTTTTGTGGAATAAGAAACAGAAGCATAGGAAAGCACTGAATATCCTTTGTTATACATTCAAACTTATAAACAGGGTAACTTCATGAAAGAAAATGACATCCCAAGTTAGAAATACTTAACAAAAACTCTGTCTCCTTTGCTTTCTTGCAGTCCGAGATTACCTCCCATGGCTTCATTTTCTAATCCTTCCTTTATTTTGTTTTTAAATAAAAATACATGATTCATTCCTGTGGCATAGCATCCAATTATTCTATAACCGTATTTTAATGAGACTACCGTAGTTAAAAACTGGTACATTCTTTTTAAGAGTAGAGAAAAAACATAGCTGCCTTCCCTTTTCATCTTCTCATTTTGCAAAGGGAAGAACATAGATTGTGTACTGGCCTCAAAGAGGGAGGCGTTGAAATAAAACATATGCCACAATAAAAACTGAGCTGTTACGTTAATGGAAAGCCATGATCTAAAATAGCCTTCCCCACTTTGGTGCTCTCCAGGTATCCTGAATACAATCCTCCTCATCCCCTGCCAGACAATGCTAGGGAGGGGCTGAGCCGAACGAAAAAGGTGAGCGGCTGTTCAAAGTGCTTGTGTGCACATAAGCATGGAGGACAATCTCAGGTATATCTTGTGCACAGAAGAGGAAATTATCACAGAAATATAACAACAAAGGAAGCAGAAGAATAACAAGAGCAAAAAAATAAGGGATAAATGTGAAGGAATAGTGGCATAGAAAAGGCAAATTACATTTAAGTCCAATCAAGGACCGTTATCTCCCCATTCCCTTCGAACTTCCACCCTGGGTCTTGAGTTGGATGCAGCCAGTGGGGGAAAGGAAAGCAAATTTAAATTGATCAGTGTGACCTGTTAGGAGCCACAAAGCCGGAAACTACAAATCTCTGTTTTGATCTAAACAGTATTCTTTGCCTCTACCGTTTATAAAAGAATAATCTTGCTCACACAGATTAAGGGCAAGATGCCCTTTATTCATTCCTGATGGATTGTTTCTGGAAAGAATAATAATAATAATAATATTTTTTAAAAAAACCTCTCAACCCCAGAAGAACCCAGAAACTTGGAATGGTTGAAAGTAGAAAATACCTGAAAGAGTCCACCAAGGAGCTGATTGGTTGACTCCGTAAGAAAGCTCTGGATACATTTTTAATTTCAGATGGGAAAGGATCAGCCAGTGATGGAGACTTCACTGCATTGTTACGCAGATGTCTTCTACGATACCACCAGACATTCATGGGCTCGGGAGCATGCCACTTTCGTCAAACTGTCAAAAGTAGTGTTGTGCTGTGAGCTTTGCCTCTTTCTTACGTGCGCAATGTCACAACGCTTGCCTGCTCACACTGCAATATCATTTTTATTAACTAATTAAGTGAAGCTAAAACAAAATAAAAAAATTATTTTTTATTTTTAAAATTAAAGTCATTCAAAAGGGAGTACCTAAAAGAAAAGTGCTTAGCTGCCTGGAAGAGGTGCACAAGGAAGCATTTGTGTTGTCTCCCTATCCTAGTGTCAAACTGTTGTACTTAGGAGGTCACTAGGATTGAACCCTGGCACAAATTAAGGGGACATTTTGCAGAAGACCTGATTCTAGCTATTTAAAATTAGATAATTAACCAAAGAAATAAGCCACCCGCTTTTTTTTTCCTCAACCAGAAAAAAAAAGGATACCTGGTTGAGATCTTATAATACTGTCATGCTGCCAGCTCCACTTACCGTTATGGTAACCACATAAATTATACAATATGCAGAATTCTCTGGAGAAGGAAACAGCAAGGGATGGAAGTTCAATCACAGTAATTGCTATGTGGTGTATCCTGTCTAATATGTCCAGTGAACCGGGTGCTTTCTTGGTTTGAAAGATAACAGAAGATTTCTAATTTAAACTGTGCACTTCAGTATTTATGAAAGTATTGAAACTTCCCATAAATATTTTAGTTATCTTTCCATGTACTATTATATCCAGCAGAAGTGACCACATGGCTAAGATGAGATTCAAATGAATGGCAAAACTCCCAGGGGTATAAATCAACTCTGGATTCCAATCAGCGAAAGCTTTGATTTGTTGTTATTCAAGATGCGTATACTGTGACAAAACACGAAATTCTATCTTCCTGCAATTTATGGCAGGGTCATAGCACTTTTGACTGATTATATTTTCCAAATGCTTTCAAACAAAAGGTTACAAAAGAGCTCACTTCAGAAATCTGAATTATAATCTTGTTTCTTATTCAGGACATTTAAAATGAACACATACCTCCTCATGGAAGCAGATACACTCATTTCTTTCTTGAACCTCTTCAAATTGCAAACAAATCAAATCAACTTTTATTCTTGTGTTCAAAGACTAGCATGTCAAAATAAATTGGAATCAATACAACCAAAAGATGAAATTAATGAAATGAATTTGAAGTCCAAACTTAGAGATGTTCATATTTGTGCCAGGAGAGCTGTGTTTCCACACAAAATTTGGCTCCTATGTTCCTGGTAACCAAGCTGTAGCCCAAAAACAAACATCTGTCCATTGTAATAAAGCAGTACATGGGGAATGATTTCTGGATTATATCCAGAGCTGTAAAGACAGGTGTCTCCTATTCTTGGGTCTTGTGAATCTATCCTGGGGTGAAGCTGATGGAAGCACCTGGTGCCTAGCTCTAAAAAGCTCCCTCCTTAACCTAAGGATGGTTAACCTGTATGAACAGCTTGCAGGTCACCATGTAGCTTTTGCTGTCAGAGCTCTGCTGCTCCAGGACAGGGTCCTAATTTCAATCTCACATTCCATCTCATTCAACCTTTGAAGGACTGTCCTTTTCACCCGATCAGGACTAGATGGTATGCGCAAGTCTATGGTAAGATCAGAACATTTTAGTTTCTCATTCATTGCTAACATCCATAGTGAGAGAGAGTCATCCTTCAGAACCATTGGAACCAGGCCATTGGGGAAGAATGGTGGCATTCTTGGTTCATGGCCATAAGATCTTGTTGCAGTTTCTTATCCGTCAATGCCTGATCATCTGCAAAGAGTAGTTCGTTGATATTATTTCCATTCTTGGGTTTGGCTTCTTTGCTTATGCTGTCAATGTAGGTCAGGGGTCTTCAAACTTGGCTCTTTCATGACTCGTGGCCTTCAACTCCCAGAATTCCTGAGCCAGCCATGCTGAGGGGAAAGGGAGAGGTTTCCGAGCTGAGCCATGCTGGCTCAGGAATTCTGGGAGTTGAAGTCCACGAGTCATAAAAGAGCCAAGGTCGCCTACTCCTGGTATAGTTACTGTATTATGCTGAAGGATATCTGCCCTCTCTCATGTAAAATTGGCCAGATTTCCCTGTTTATGTCTCATTATTCCCTGAAAAAAATGTTTTGTTTTGTGGGGGGGGGGACTTTGATGATTTCTCTGCAAACCCCCCCCCCCAATTTTGTCTCCATCTCTATAGTCTTCCATTAAAAATGCCGAATTCTGTGGAGAAGATGAATTGTTTTTAACTACAGGAGGTGTTTGAGGATGGAAGAGTAGTGTGCTAATCCTTTCTAGAACGAAATAGATCTTTCTTACATTCATGATATTGCTTATTGAAAATTTGAGGCCCTGTAGATGTTGGATTTCAACATTTCAACAAGCCGCATAATCCAGGTATCAGAAGTTGCTGGGAACATTTGTTATTCCTCTGCAGAGAAAGCAGCTATAACGAACAGGAGAATAATAATTAGAATTTGCTACTTGAAGCCACGGTCCTGCAGAGTATCCTGCTAATCCAGCTTCTGCAAGAAAGATGCAGAAAGGGATTCCTTACAGGACCACTATTCACTCAGTTACATTATGCAAGGTGACAAGAGCAAATAAATATGAATCAATTCTCCAGCTACACTTTCCCTTTAAGCTTTCCCTTGAATTATGACTTTCCACTTTCAGAACTAAGCCAAACAATTTATACAAGTTACATAATTACTTCTCAGGATTCAGGAATTCACATGGGGTCCAGACAACATTGGCTTTGCTTTTTAATCTTCCTGTATTTATCTCCATTTCTGTCCGATAAGGAGAAAGAGAAGAGTCTTGTATTCATTTCTCTTGGTACAACCAATAACTATTTATCTGTAGTGATGTAATGTGGAAGGATCCATTACTAAATATTCCAATATTCCCATTTTATTTTCCTTTTTAAAAACTAGTGAGTTCTGAACTTGAGTACAGCAATAGGGTCGGGATGTGGAATCTTAAAACATTTTCCTCTTGCTGACTTTCATTGATCTAAACACACATACATATCTCCTATTAATGACTCCTACTTCAAGCTTGCCAAATGTGGCTCTTAAATCACTCCTCACTGAGCTTGGTTTCCAGGCCACACAGAAACTAGATATCCCTGAAAGAGTCAGCCCCTAGCCCTACCTATTATCTGCTGCTGTTTGCTGTGCATGTAATGAAAGGCATGGGGGGGGGGAGACTAAGGGAGGACAAGTGATTAAACATGCATTGCAATGTTGGGATGCAAACTCAGCTTCTATTGCTTAATGTGGCAATACGAAAAGGCAGAGCTTGCCTTGTGATGCACGTGTTTCATCATTTCAGCATCATCCTGGTTAGGAACAGATAGAATAGAATAGAGCTGGAAGGGACTTTGGAGGTCTTCTAATCCAGCCCCCTGCTTAAGCAGGAGAACCTATACCATCTCAGACAGGTGAATGTCCAGTCTCCTCTTGAAAATCTCCAGTGATTGAGCATGCATGATCTCTGGGGGTAAGCTGTTCCACTGATTGATTGTCCTCACTGTCAGGAAGTTTCTCAGTTCCAGGTTGCTTCTCTCTTTGATCAATTTCCAACCATTGTTTCTTGTCCTTCCCTCTGGTGCTTTGGTGAACAACCTGACCCCCTCAGATACTGGAACACTGCTATCATGTCTCCCCTATTTCTTCTTTTCTTTAGATTAGCCAAACCCAAGTCCCATAGCCATTTTTCATATGTTTTAGTCTCCAGGCTTTTGATCATCTTAGTAGCTCTTCTCTGATTTTTTTCTCAAACTCTCAACATCTTTTTTGTGATATGGTGACCAAAATTGGCTGCAAAATGCCTTGGGGTGCAAGAACATTCATTCTTGTAAATGCTTATTTGCAATCTGCAATGGTACAATCCTGGCACAGATTTGCAATCCCAATTATCATTAAGTCCTAGTCCAGGTGTGGCAAAAATGAATGATGGAGGGAGAGAGAGAGAGAGAGAGAGAGAGAGAGAGAGAGAGAGAGAGAGAGAGAGAGAGAGAGAGAGAGAGAGAGAGAGAGAGAGAGAGAGAGAGAGAGAGA
>NW_015393252.1:13246-15129 GCF_001527695.2 Protobothrops mucrosquamatus | reverse complement strand
ATAATAATAATAATAATAATAATAATAATAATAATAATAATAATAATAATAATAATAATAATAATAATAATAATAATAATAATAATAATAAAGTTGGGAGGGACCTTGGAGATCATCTAGTCCAACCTCCTGCTCAGGCAGGAAACCCTATACCAGTGATGGCGAACCTTTTAGAGACTGAGTGCCCAAACTGCAACCCAAAACCCACTTATGCGTTGTCGGGTGCCGGGTGGGTGTGGCCCATTGGCTGGGTGTGGCCCATTGGCTGGGCGTGGCTGCGGTGGTAACGGCAGAATGGGTGGGACTAAAAAGTTCAATCAATCAATTCCAACTTTGCAAGATCTTTTTTGAAATTGACTGATTGATTGAACCTTTTTGTTTTTTGCACATGGTGGCGGAGGCCTAAAGTGAAAAGGTTTTATAAAACCCAGTTGAAGGCCTAGGACTGGGGCGATGGTGCGCGTGCCCACAGAGAGGGCTCTGAGTGCCGCCTCTGGCACCCGTGCCATAGGTTCGCCACCACTGCCCTATACCATTTCGGACAAATGGCTGTCCAGTCTCTTCTTAAAAACTTCCAGTGTTGGAGCATTCACCACTTCTGGACTCCCAAATATCCATTCAATCAGCAAATGTGGGGCTTCTGGATTTAGGGAGGTCAGCCTAAAATGCCATTTCATTGCAGGACTTCCCAGAATTTATGCAAAGCAGGAGGGTGTCCACCCTTGGCAACCTTAAGACTTGTGGTCTTCAAGTCTCAGAAGTCCCCAGCCGGCAATGAATTCTGGGAGTTGAAGTTCACAAGTCTTAATGTTGCCAAGGTTGGACACTCCTGATGTAAAGAGAGAAACGTCATAGGGGAAGAAATTAGCACGTAGCTCCTCTTTTGCCCCCCAAATTTAGCTCATTAACATCTTTATGTCAGTCTCTCTACCATGCAGATAGTGACTTCAGATTTACAAGACTGCTTTAATTTTTACTGAGCCAAAGACCAGTCAAAATCAATGACATTAGAGGCAATTATCTATTAACACCCACGAGCATTAGCCTGGGGGAATCTCCACACTGAAATTCAAATCCATAACAAATGTAGTTCAGATGAGGAATTCTAATTTTAATCTCTCTCTCCCCCTCTCCCTCTCCTGCTCCCCTCCCTCCTGTCCTCTCCCTCTCCCTCTCTCTGTGTAAGCATACTTCTATATATGTGCTTGCATGCCCCAATACACATTGCAAGGGATTTTTTTTTCTCAACAGCTTGAAAACAGCAATGGGTTACCAAGCCATCGGGAACTAAATTCCTCGCTGAGCTCTGCAAATCTCCCAACTCATCATTTTCGAATCATTTTTCTTCTTTACCTTCAGAATGGGGAGAAATCCATTTCTTCCCTATTGCAGTCATCCTTGTATTTATCTTACTTTGGATTTAAAATTTATATGTCTGTTCAAAATGAACTTGCAGTTTCAAACCTCAGCAAAATACCACCAATGCAATTCCTGGAATTTGGGACCTTTGGTGTTTTCACTGTTCCTCCATGAGATATCGGAGTCCTCCTTGCCTTAATGGGGTTCACAGGTCTGTATCTTAAACAAGCCAGTTCCACTGCAACAATAACAACGTGGCATTTTCTGACTGTGGGATGGATCCACAAAATCTAATTTATTCTAAGTTCCTCCATTTGTTCTGAGAAACAATTCCTATTAACTGTCACCATCGGCATATTACGACAGCAAGCATTTTCTTCTTAAGGTTTTTTGTGTGCTATTTGTACTATGAAACCAGGATGATGGATTGCTTCAAACAGAGCAAAAAACTCTTATTTTTTTCCACGAGTTTATATTGGATAGTCTTATATTTTTACTTTAATTTTACAGAACATTGCACAGTC
>NW_015393252.1:8455-9817 GCF_001527695.2 Protobothrops mucrosquamatus | reverse complement strand
CGCTGGACGCAGCTGTTTGCTGCTCCCGCCTGTTTCTGTGTAAAAGCCGTTTTGACAGCCTGCATCAGCTGTCAAACGGCTTGATACCTTTCCCCTGGGCATAGGGGGAAAGGTGAGCTGCCCGAGGTAGGAGTTGAGTTCCCGAGTCGTCCCTTGTGGACGATGTAGGTGAGAACTCCTCCGGAGCCCCGGGATTCTCTGCGATCCAGGACGTCTTCGCTATATGCGAAGCTAGAAGCTGCCGTCACCGCTGCAATTTAAAGATAACTGTGAGTTTGCCGTATAAGCAGACGAACCGACCCTGGAAGTCTGTTTTCTAATTTATGGACTATACTCTAACTTGGACAATATACTCTTCTCGTATTTGAGTTGGATTGAGGAAAAGTGAACTTAAAATGGCGATGATTTGATACTTTTCAGCAAGAAGTGAAAGTGATTTCCGGTTTGAACTTTTGTTATTTATAACTGGCGCATTACTTGCTTTGGCTGAATTTTATATAAGACTTTTTAACGAATTGGACTATATTGCAAACATGGCTTCGAAAAAAACTGCGCCCTCGATTGTAAAATACACATCTTCGATGATCCAGACACCTCAGTCAACTTCAAAAACTTCCCACTCGTCACACCCTCCATCTTCTTCGTCCCCACCGCCCTCTGGTAAAGAACTGCAGGATTTGATGGCCGCAACTATTAAGCAAATGACTGAGATGTTTCAAGAGATGGATGTTAGAATGCAAAATAGATTTGATCAACTATCACAGCAACAATTGGATTTATCACAACAACAGCATGATTTGGCACAGAAGCAGGATGATTATTGTTCGAATGTGGCAACTGCTTTTAAAGGTTTGGCGGATTATGTGGATGCAATAGCAGAAAGGGTGGAGCAGAATGAGCAAAAAGCAGAAGGAAGTGATCATAGATTTGAGCTTGTAGAGGAGGGTCTGGAAAATGTTAGGAGTGATGTGCTGATCGCCCAATTTCGTGACATGGAGTTTGCAATTCGGATTCGTGGATTAGCTGAGGACCCAAAGGAGAATTTAAGACAAGTAATTGCAGATGCACTTGGGGATGCCTTATCGTGTGGTCAGGAAATTTATCTTGAAATAGAGCGTGTGTTTAGGGTAAACTCCTGGATTGCAAGACAAAAGAATTTACCCAGAGATATTGTGATATATTTTACAAGAAAGTCCAGACGTAATGAAATAATGCAGCTCTTTTACCAACAGAGATTTAAAATTTTGAATCAAGACATTATTCTTTTAAAAGAAATTCCAGCAAAAATACTTAGAGCGCGCAGAGATTATGCTTTTCTGACACAGGAGCTGAAGCTTAGACAAATAAATTTTAGATGGGATA
>NW_015393252.1:0-4862 GCF_001527695.2 Protobothrops mucrosquamatus | reverse complement strand
CCATGTAATAATAATAAGAATTACAGGGTAGTTTTGCTAAATATTTAAATGGAGAGAAGCAAATGCACTTTATTTTCTCAGCAACCTAAAAAACAATGAACTGAATGGATTTTTTTTTTTTTGAATGAATGAATGAATGAAATTCTATGGCTCTGAATGCCGACATCACTGATGCTGGGCCATAATTCTTTGCCCACCCTTGAATAATCCTCCTCCTCCTCCTCCTCCTCCTCCTCCTCCTCTTTATCTCCTATAATCTGTTTTTGTTTTTACACTGAGCAGGCAAGAAGCAATGACACTGCACTGCAGTATATCTAGGAAATTGTAAGAAGGCATTTATGGCCTCTAAGGAACTCAGAATCCGAAGGGGGGTGGAGAGGATTGTTCCGTGCAAAACGAGGACCTAGAAATGAAGCCATGCTTTGTCTTGTAGAACATGGACCCCTGAGACCCAGCCTTCCTTTGTTCAGGTGTTTATGGAGCACGAGTGAGCTCACCTTTCTGATTCTTCCCCCCCCCCACACACACACCCAAATATTTCAGGGAAGCTAACCTGTGGTTTTGTCATTACTCCCCAAGGCCTTTCTCACATTCCTGCAGTAGGACTGACCTAGATTTCCTGGCTCGCTTGTTCCTGCAGCATGTAGTGTCCCCACCTGCTTCTCTCTCTCTCTATTTTCTATGAATGAGGGAAAGAAGGGAGAAGGTTTTGTGGATCCCCTGGGGAATAGCAGGTATTAGAGAGAGAAAGAGAGGCAAAGATGGGGGTGGATTTGGAAGAAAGCAAAAATCTGTTCTTCTTCTTCATTTCTTTCCCTCTTTCCCCTCCTGCTGACTTTTCCAGTCACACAGTTAGGTTGTAAATTCCACAGGAGCCGAGCAGAAGGAGAGAAAAGAACTGAGAAATGAGCAAAGAATCCATGATGGGGGGGATGGGAGGGATGATGATGATGAAGATGAGGATGATGATGATGAGGAGGAGGAGGACGAGGCAGAAAAGACAAGAGGCAGAGGGAGAGGGAGGAAAGAAAAAGGAAGGGAGGAATGAAAAGAAGGAAGAGGGAAAGGGAAGGGAGTGGAAGGAGTGGAGTGGGGGGGAAGCAATGAGAGGGGAAGGGAGGGGAGGCGAGGGGTGGGGAAGAGAAGGGAAGGAAGGGAGAAAAAGGCAATGGGGTATAAATAATCCTGAATCCATTTATTTCTTGTCAAGCATCTCTTATCTGAGGTCCAACACTTGCACTGTTAATCTTAAATGAGGTATCAACCCATATTATACCCAAATGCATAAACCAGGGGTAGGCAACCTTGGCTCTTTTATGACTCGTGGACTTCAACTCCCAGAATTCTTGAGCCAGCCATGCTGAGGGGAAAGGCTGCTGGAATTGGATATGTCTAGTTTAATGAAGAGAAGGACGAGGGGGGACATGATAGCAGTGTTCCAATATCTCAGGGGCTGCCCCAAAGAAGAGGGAATCAAGCTATTTCCCAAAGCGCCTGAAGGCAGGACAAGAAGCAACGGATGGAAACTAATCAAGGAGAGAAGCAACCTAGAACTAAGGAGAAACTTCCCGACAGTCAGAACAATTAACCAGTGGAACAACCTGCCTCCAGAAGCGGTGAATGCTCCAACACTGGAAGTTTTTAAGAAGAGACTGGACAGCCATTTGTCTGAAATGGTCTAGGGTTTCCTGCCTGAGCAGGGAGTTGGACTAGATGACCTCCAAGGTCCCTTCCAACTTTTTTATTATTATTATTATTATTATTATTATTATTATTATTATTATTATTATTATTATTATTATTATTAGGGGAGGTTTCCAAGCTGAGCCATGCTGGCTCAGGAATTCTGGGAGTTGAAGTCCACGAGTCATAAAAGAGCCAAGGTTGCCTACCCCTGGCATAAACATTCAAGAAGGAACATGACTAAATAAACCATTACAATACACACGTGAGCAAAGTGTGGAAGGCTAAAACTCTTAACAAGCACAATCCAGAATGACAGACTAGTGATTCTGTTAAGGCTTTCTCTTGGGCTGTTTCATAAGTAGTTCTCATTTGGGCTTTTAATTTCACACTTAACTTAGAGGGAGGGTTGTACTGGGTATACACACTGAGAGAGTGTGACTGGCCCAAAGTCACCCAGTTGGCTTTCATGCCTAAGGCAGGACCTGAACTCACGGTCTGCTGCTTTTTAGCCTGGTATCTTAATCACTACACCAAACTGGCTCTCGTTTTATATTAGCAATTATCCATTGTTTCATTTTGCTAAACTCACTTCCCTGTCTGCTGAAGCTCATCTGACCTGCACATCACTTCTTCTATGATCTAATTATTACATCTCCTACTAATGACACCCCTCCGGCAGCAGCTTTCTGCTTAAAATGGAAATTATTGCTTTCAACAAAAAGTTTTAAGCCCAGGGAGTTCACCAAGGATCAGATCTCCAACACATCAGGTAGGCCAGAAAAGAAGAAGAGGAATAGCAGTTGACCTTATTTTGGAACCAAACTATGAAACTCACCAGCCTAACCTCTCCTAGCTGATAGCAATTACATCTGCTTGATGAGTTGATTCAGAAGTGAGGAACACCAATAAACTGCTGTCAGGAACTGACCTTCTCAAAGTCATCGGAGAAAGGGAGGGAGAATGACAGAGGGGAGGGGGAAAAGGTTGGGCCTATTTCCAAATGGCACACGCATTTCTGATATGTAACACCTGACAAGCAAGAAAAAGATGTTGAGACCCTAGAAAGAGTGCGGAGAAGAGCAACAAAGATAATAAAGGGTCTAGAGCAGACATGTCAAACACAAGGCCTGGGGCCCGAATGCGGCCCGCAAAGTGGTTTCATGTGGCCTGCGAAGCCACCCTGGAAACAGTGAGGGAACGGCCCCCGCTGCTTTGGCCCTGGTGCCCAGGCCAGCCGGGAGCCAATGTGCAATTTTGTGGTGGCCAGCTACACAAATAACCGACTAAAAAAGAGATACTTCAAATATATATATAAAAAAACTTTTCTCCATAAAATGATCCAAAATATAATTGCATAATTTGTTACTGTGCGATTTCTCCTTAGCCCCGCATTTTAGAATATTAGTCTTCTAATGAACTTCCATTCTGCAAGCAATAAAATATTAAATGTAACAATTAAATAGGGGCTTTGAAAAGAGGGAAGAAAATGCCAATTGTCTTTCATGACTGTTTAATTTTAATATATCTCTATTGATATTTTTTAACTAAGGTGATTGAAATTTGAAATGGCTCATCAGAATTGAAAAGCTGATCACATGACCCCAGGATACTGCGACCATCATAAAGTATGAACCAGTTGCCAAGCATCTGAATTTTGGTCATATGATCAAGGAGATGCTACAATGGTTGTAAATGTGAAAAACGGTCATAAGTCACTTTTTCCAGTGCCGTTGTAACTTCGAACAGTCACTAAACAAACTGTTGTAAATCAAGGACTACTTGTACTGTATTATTTTGATCAATAAGGGTCCCAATTTTAATAGCATAAAATTGCATCTTGATGGCCCAGATAGTCTTAGTTTGGAGGCACAGCTGTCTCAATACATTTTGCTGTTCAAGGCATAGATTATCACTCCCTTCTACTTCTTGGAAGATTATTGTGGATAATTTCCAGTTTAGTTGGCACCCAGCAGACACTCAGTATCCAGATCAGAGCAGGCACACGCCACACTCAGTTCAGCTAGCAAAAAATATGGCTTGATGTTTATTTATGAAACATTAGCAAACATCAAAAACATCAGTTGAAAAAATTGGGATAAAAGGCAAGTGAAAGCAGGGAGAGAAACATGAATAGCAGGCAACAATTTACATTACATCTAATAATCATTTATCTATCTATCTGTCTGTCTGACTGTCTGTCTGTCCGTCTGTCCATCTGTCTATTACCTACATTACTATTTTTAAAAATAGACTGGAAAACCATTTGATTGGAATACTGCATCCACTTTTGGTCACCATGATGTTGAGATTCTAGAAAGAGTATAGAGAAGAGCAACAAAGATGATTAGGGGACTGGAGGCTAAAACTTACAAGGAACGGTTGCTGGAATTGGGTATGTCTAGTTTAATGAAGAGTCAAGGACGAGGGGGGACAGGATAGCAGTCTTCCAATATCTCAGGGGTTGCCACAAAGAAGAGGGAGTCAAGCTATTCTCCAAAGCACCAGAAGGCAGGACAAGAAGCAACGGATGGAAACTAACCAAAGAGAGAAGCAACCTAGAACTAAGGAGAAATTTCCTGACAGTTAGAACAATTAATCAGTGGAACAACCTGCCTCCAGAAGCTGTGAATGCTCCAACACTGGAAGTCTTTAAGAAGAGATTGAACAGCCATTTGTCTGAAATGGTATAGGGTTTCCTGCCTGAGCAGGGGGTTGGACTAGATGACCTCCAAAGTCCCTTCCAACATTATTATTATTATTATTATTATTATTATTATTATTATTATTATTATTATTATTATTATTATTGTTGTTGTTGTTGTTGTTGTTGTTGTTGTTATTTTGTTGTTGTTAATTATATAAGGTCTCCTGCATTGAGCAGGGGATTGGACTAGCCTTATGGACCAGCCTTATGATTCTATGTTCAAACGCTTGGTGCCCAGGCTAGAAATATGACATGGAATTCTCCATTCTGGTCTCTATATTTGACATTTTCCTAGCAAAGTCCCCAAAGTCCCAAAGCATGTTTTGCTGGGTGCTGGATGGAAAGTAGGGTGAGAAAAAGTCTAAACTTTGAATGGGTTCAAATGGAGGACTTTTTTAAAATGAAAACCTAAGGGGAGAGCTGCAAAGATTGATGGATCTTCTTTCTCCCCTCCTGGCCAACTGAGTTAGGC
>NW_015393251.1:12813-15136 GCF_001527695.2 Protobothrops mucrosquamatus | reverse complement strand
TATATAGATCAGACATGTTAAACTCGCAACATCATGTGATGTCACGCAACGTATCGGGATGGTTTTGCCATTGCCGGCAATGGGGCGGGCGCGGCTTCCAGATGATGCGTGCGGCCCGTGGGCCAGCAGTTTGACATCCCTGATATAGATCCATCTACATACAGTAATAGCAATAGTTTATAAATGTTTATCTGGGTAATTATATTTGGAATTGCAGGTATATATGAGTTATCTAGTTCTCTTATTTGTAGGCATAAATATGGAAAAACAGTATTCTATACTTGAAGAAAAGATGATTGCTTTCCATTGTCAACTTGACTTATAATCAATCTATTAGTGGGAAGGATGAGATGTGTAAATATTTACTGTCTCTTTATAGGGGGCAGGTTCCTTAAAGAACAAATTAATAGAAAAGATAAAATAGACAAGGACTGTTTTAAGTAATCTTTTGAATTACTTTTTCCATAATTCTCAGTTACTAATGCAAAGGATGAAGAAAATTAAATGGTTATTTGTATTAATATGGAAGGCATGTTCATAGTGGTCTAATTAATCAAGTATGAGGTTGAAACAGATTACATGGGACACAATATAAATTACATCAGTTTTGATAGGAAAGAGAGAATTTCTGAAAGGGCTAGGGTTTTCTGTAGCAGAAGGGGGAAATATTTGGGACCTATTTTGTTGCCTCTTCCCGATGGTTGAACAATGGATCTGTTTACTAGTTAGATCTCTGTTATCTGCTTTTAAATTACTTGACTGTTGAATAGCAGCTTATCTTGTGCTGAATGATTGTGCCTTAGTTTTAGAGTAGACATATGTCCTAGCTGTGTATATGCTTATATGAAAGTTTTAGGGACAGCATTTCTTTGAATATTCCCTTCATCATAAATGTAATTTGACAGTATGATTGCTGTAATATTATACTCTGAATTTCTAATAAGCCTTATTGGCGGAAGTTGCAATATAATTGGAAGCAACTGTACTGAAGATATATTATTTGTTTTTATTCAGAGATCACACACATTTCATATTGTGCAGGTATGGTTTTAATATGCAATATATTTTAATATTTTACTGTGAGCTGCCTAGAATCTTTGGATAAGGCAACTTGTAGATTTATGTATAAATAAAATAAAGTTGAAAGTATCAACTTAATGTGCTTTAAGCACTACAGCACCATGTTTCCCTGAAAGTAAGTCCCCCCGAAAGTAAGCCCAAGTTTGATTTTCGGGGCTGGGCCTAATATAAGCCCTCCCCCCAAAGTAAGCCATACTTAAGAGCCTGCACAGATGGCCGGCTGCCGATTCCATCTGGTTTCTACCATAGACAAGAGGTTAAGGGGGGGAGAGCTGCCAGTGGGGGAGGGGGGAATCTGACCCACGTGCCCTGCTAACCTATAGTATACCTTACCGCCACCTCTCACGCCACCTGGCTTATTCTACAGATGGTTTTGGCTGGCCGTGGCCATTTGCCACATTGCGCGTCATGCCCGCTAATGCCTCTGCCATGAGGCTTGGCGGATCCCTCCCATCTGACCCATGTACCCCATTAACCAACAGTATACCAGTCCCTTACCGCCACCCAGCTTGTTCCGCGTCTGGTTTCGGACAATCAATTCCAACTTCTTGCAAAAAAAAAAAAGATCTCGTGAAGTTGGAATTGATAGCTTGACCTCCCCCCCCCACAAACTTCTTTTATTTCCCTGCACGCGATAGCGGAGGAGCGTGAAGGAGAAATGGGACGGGGCTGGAAGTCAGGTAAGCAAAGACATGCAATTCCTGGGGGAAACGAGGGCATTTGGGCGGTGGTGTGGCAAGCTCTCAAGCTCCGTGGTGGCAGAGAACTGCGATGGAGCTGCAAAGCAGGTGGCAAGATGCTGAAATGCGCTCTGTCCCGCAGCTGCCCAGGCCCGTCAGAGGGAAGGCCGACATCTACCGGCACTTAGGGTAAACTCAGTGGCATTCTGGCTCTGGCGGGGAAGGGGCAGCCGGCATGGGCGCTGACAGCAGGATGCCCGCTCGCTTCAGCACCCTCCGGGGCTCCACCTGCCACTTTGCTGCTCTCCTTTCCCTCAGGAAGTCCCCCCCGAATCAAGCCGAAGCTTGATTTTCGGGGGTGGGCCTAATATTTATTTATTTATTTATTTATTATTTGAATTTATATCCCGCCCTTCTCCTTGCGGACTCAGGGCGGCTGACAATCAATTAAAAACACCACTAACAATCACAAGTTAAAATTAATTAAAATGAAATATTTAAATTGTCTAATTAAAAAGTAATTAAAAACCCCTCTAAAAAACCCTCTTAAAAATTATCCTAGG
>NW_015393251.1:7232-12294 GCF_001527695.2 Protobothrops mucrosquamatus | reverse complement strand
CCTGGTCACGGCCGACAAATGGTCATCCAGTGTCAGCCGCGAGTCCAGGAGGACACCCAGATTGTGCACCCTATCCGAGGGGGCCAAAGTTTCGCCCCCTATAGTCAGCGATGGAACCAGCTGACTATGCCGAGGCGCCGGTAGCCACAGCCACTCGGTCTTGGAAGGGTTGAGCCTGAGTCTGTTCCTCCCCATCCAGCCCTCCCCCCATATATATATATATATAAATGGCTTTAGAGTTTGTAGGCCGAATGAGTGTTCAAATAAGATTGAGTGCTTTTCCTATATTGATCTCTAAAAATAAAATTGATGACACTTTTATTAGAAGAAAATACTACTAATTTTTACTTAAAACTTTCCCTAAAATTTTTACTTAAAAATTCCCTCTACTTCAACTATCTAGATATAGTAAAAGTTTCTAGGAACCAATGACACAATTTTAGAGTACTGTGTGTAAGAAGCAAAGGTAATGCTGTTTTGCTGTGTGTATTCTACAGTGATGTGTTGCTGTTATTTTTACATTGGTGGTTATAGTTTTAAAGTTACTTTTAATTTTTATTTTATTTTAAAGGATAATTGATTTAGTTGTGAATAGATTTTATACAGTATATTGAAAGGTAGCTAGAGACTTTGAATGTGAGTGGATATAAATTTTACAATACATATACACATACATTGTTGTCGGCCTATGTGTACAATACAAATAATAGGAAGATAGATTAGGAATGCTTTTTTGACCTGAAAGCTTACAGTTGTTTTCAAGTTTCAAGTTATTTTTCTAGCTAGATTTCAAAAGCACATTCACTTGCTCTTGTTTTTCCCCTTCCCTTCTTCCGCTTGACTTTTTAGACATCAAATATTGTCTCTCATTTCTGTCTGCAAATTTTCACAGAGAGAGATGATTTATATGTCCACTTCCCTATTTAAAGAAAGAGACGTTGGGGGAATCACCAAGTACGTAAGACTTTACTGGTATGAATGTACTTGTTGAATTCCACAAGAATAAGATCAACAGATTAAAAGATAAGCAGCCAATACTATTACATGAAATAATTCCAAGGAGACAGACAAAAGAGAAGGAAAGCTGAATGTGGTTTCATCCCTTTTATTTTTATTTTTTTAAATCTATTTATCTGTCTGTCTGTCTGTCTGTCTACCTACCTACCTACTTGTCACATTTTTGAACTAGAGAGGCACTCTAAGCAGTGTACAGTAAAATGTTAAAATATTAAGAGTATATACAAATCAAAATGTTAAATGGAGGCAAGGATAATTGAATGCTGTTAAAATTTGTTAAAAAAATGAAGGGCAGGCTCTCAGGGAACCAGCCAGCCCCATGACTGTGCTTCTTTAGGCACCCAATATTGCTTTTGTGGCCACATTCTGCACCAGCTGAAGCCTCCAGATACTATTCAAGTATTCACTAGCCTCATGCACTAGCCTCATGCAGAGAACATGCAACAGTCCAAAAGGAGATGACCGGGGCACAAATAACTGACTGGAGAACCTCCCTACCCAGGAAAGGGCATAATTGACACACAACATGAAGTTGACCATAAGCCCCTCCTCGCTGTATGCCTACTGTTTGAGTAGCAGCCATGAGTCTAAGAAGACACCACCACCCAGGTTATACCAGCCGTGCTTTCTGGGGTAGTGCAACCTCATCTAAGACTAAAAGATGATACTCCTGGGTATAGAATATTGTGCCCTTGGTCTGGTCAGAACTGTATCTGAATTATTTGGTAAGCAAATGAATTTTCTTCTTGCATGCCCATATTTTTTTTTAACATACTGGGTTATTTGAGTGCATGTAATCTTGTACAAAGGGCAAAACTGCTGGAGAAAATATCTAAAGCTTGTTAGCTGGTTAGATTCCAGTCTTCCTTTTAAATCCAAAGAGAATGTTCTTTGGTTCTCTGCTGTTTTTCTCATTTTAGTAAATGGAAACAGATGACTTAAGAAATGATGTATTTTGGTGACCCTAAAAAAAAAAAAGAAACTTATTAGCAGTCTGGGCATGAAAGGCAGAGATATTGAAATCAGAAAGGGATAAAATCTTATTTGAACTTATTTGAGAGCCCTAATCTGGAGATTGTGCATTGCATTATAACAAATGATTGTTGATCAAGGTATTTTTCAACTTTGCACAGCAATCACTGATATCTACCTTGATTATAGTATCATGCCAGGGAATGATATCAAGACTTTATTTACATGCTCATATCCTTCATGGCTCAGTTTTCCCAAGTTTCTTTTCTACACTTAGTAGTAGCAGGGTTGCTCTTATAATTTTTTGTAAACACTATTTATGCCCATTTCATTTCCTTATATTAAACTACTTTTATTGATAGGGTTAGTATACTGTTTTAACACCCAGTTCTCTTTTCATTATGTTTTCTAATGCTTATCCTGGTTATTGAATATGGTTGGAAGCAGAGCACTGAACAAGAGGCTTGACTGAATGACTTTCAAGGTCCTTCCAAGTCGTATGTTTTGACTGTGAAAGGCATCATATGCAGGAGAGTAATTAAAAAATGATAGCTTTGATTGCAGATTCTTGCATCTTTAGGTTTTTAATATTATCGGTACTATAAAATTACAGTTGTACTTCAACTGTGATGGATCAATATGTTTTGACAGAATTCTTTTTTTAATTGAATGTGTTAAAATAGATAAACAAATGCAAGAAAGAACATGAAAAAAGATGAAAGAATATTCAGTAATACAAGTGAATAACCCAGGGATTTTAAAATGTTGTGGAAGTATAGCTTTTCTAATGTATCATTTGTCAATGTTCCGATAGACAAGACCAAATAAATCAGAACTCTGAGACTTGAGATTTCCTCAAACAACATGTTTATTGGTTACATGGTATCGGCATGATCAAAAGTGAAACAAAGTCTGAAATTCCCTTCAAAGAGACAATAATACAAAGTTGAACTTCCCACCCCAATGCTATGCAATCAGCTACGTTCCCCAATAGAAGAGTTTGGCGGGCTTTCTAACCAAATGCTCAGGCCCCCCATCTAACAGACAGAAATGACCTTGGTTCCCACAGGACAGTAAAATGTTTAGACTAGTAGAAGTCCTCCTCACCCTCTCCCATTCTTGTGGCAACCTAGAACGGCTAAATGACTGCAGCCAGGTTCGTTGTAGAAATGACATCATTAGTTGTAAATAATTGAGTATATTGTATATGCTAAAAAACTAAGAATTGCTATTAACTAGTCTATCTATTTAATTGATTATCAAGAGCACAGTATAAATTGTAAATACAATCTGCTATGATAAAGTCAATATATTTTATCAATATCTGTTCCAATTTAAATATCTTATAAATTTGAAATATAAAATCTGGGAATAGAAAAACCTAAATTTTGAGTGTGGTAGTAATCCATATATTAAATTATGGTCTTTAACTTGTCAGTAAGTCTGATACAGTTTAATTGTGTGCTAGATTTAATTTTAAGTCATGACGTTATTTTGAACATTATTGACCAGCAGCAAGGTAGATGAACTCCCTTAACAACGGTGACGGATACCCCACTGAAATACTGAAAGACCTAGTTAGGGACATATTGTCATGGAGAAAATCTATCTTTGTGACTGCTAAGAGTAAACAACAACTTGATGACACACATTTTTTTTTCCAAAAGTAAAATATGCTCCAGTTAGATAATTAACGTTGGTTATACAGAGTATAATTGTACTCAGACAATGGACATTTCTGTGTTGCTTACTGTAGTAAAGTATTAATCTGATAACTGCTACTAAGCTGTTTGTATCCACAACTACAAAATGAGATACCAATAATGGCATTTCAAATACTGTTAAAATGTTTCTGCAGAATTAGATTGCCCTTTAACTCTCCAGAAATGATTTATTTTGCAAGTTCTGCTTCTTCATTTATATATATCTATTGGATAGAAAGATACATAGTTTTTTCTTTACATAAAAACAATTTGATAGAGGTATAAATGGCTGCAGGTATCTCTGCTGCTGCAAGATTTGCTTGACTTCAGAATACCTGCTTGCCTAATATATCAACCTGTCACAATAGCCAGTTGTCTCAGGGTGCTGCAAGAGACCACCTTGAGAACATAAGAAAATATTATGTTAAGATTTTCTGCAGTGAAATGGGGTGTCATAGAATTTTAAGTCGGTTTATTTTAAGCCCAGTAGAAGATTGTGATGGTATTTTATAAGCTAAAAGAAAAAAAATGGAGTAAAATGTTGTTTCTTTACAGTAGTGTTTTAGGGGAAAAGAAATATATACAGAAGGAAAAATAATGCAATCTTATCCTCCCAACTGCTTAAAAACGTTTAGATTTTCCCCTTGATTTTAAACTGCACAAGGGAATCAGAAATCAGGAAGGGCTCTCCCTTCCGTGTTGTATGGCTAGTTTCCAGGTAATTGTTACATTAAAAGAATAGATGCTATTTATTACTTTCCGGAGATTTGGACAGTGATCAGCAAGTATTTGTAATTGCTGCTAGATAACACTGGAAAAAATGCAAAAACTTTGGGACTGTCCTTCTAAATTCTGTAGCTAGAAGAAATTTCCCTGCTGGTAATGTTAAAAACATGGATCTGATGTTAAGCACTCAATAATAACAGTCCTAGAATTGGTAGGCATATTTGAATACTATAATCCAACCCAAAAACCATTGGCAAAATATTCATAATAGAATACAGCAGTCATGTTGCTGACATACTAGGAATCAGTATAGTATTAGGGACAATATATTGAATTAAATCATGCAAAATTAATTTTAAATATATGTTTAGCCATTATATTCCTGAACAGTTTTGGCTTCACAGGGTGCCTGTGAGGATAAAATAAACTCACTAAATATATACTGTCTCACGGTTCTTGAAAAATGAAGAGATATAGACATCTAGAAATAAATAACCTCACTGTATAATACTTGGCTATTTAGAATGGAGTCTTTGATTAGTTATGCTTGCTTACATTTTAAATCAAAATGCAATAAATACTGGATGTAGCTAAGAAATCAAGCAGTTGCTGCATTCTGTTACTTTAACACCTTGTGCAGTTAT
>NW_015393251.1:0-5358 GCF_001527695.2 Protobothrops mucrosquamatus | reverse complement strand
CATTTACAACTGTTGCAGCATCCCATGATCATAATTTGCATGCTTTCCAACAGTGTTGCAACAAGCAGAATTAATGGAGACTGCAAAAATAAAATTATAAGTCACATTCACATAATGTTTCACTTAACGACCGAATGGGATATATTATAAACCTGTCACTGTCACATGATTTTCCACTTAGCTGTTGCAGTGCTTAGTGATGGAGTTGCTGGTCCCAGTTACGATCATTTCTATAATTTGATGGAGTGTAAGAGATGTAAACTTGGAATCTTTGGATAGAACTTCCTCCCTCCCTCTCTCCCTCCCTCCATCTGGTTGTACTTTTCAATTCCTATGTGGCTCTCTTTAATTTTGGAGGCAGAGCTTTCTGTCAGATACTTCCAACAGAATTTTGCATCTGAAAGTAGGTATAGGAAACACACAATAGTTCATTTGCATAGTAAACTGTCCTACCTTCTCTATTCTTCTCTTCCATTATCCCTTCCTTCTCCATTCTTATTTTAAAGCTAATCCAGGATTAGCTCCTACCATTCGACTTTTATATTTTTAAGAATTTAATAAGTGTACAAATGTGCATTGATGAACTTTTTTTTGTGATATGTGAATTATCTTCAGTTAATCTTTTAGTTTCTGGAGAGTTCTTCTTCCACCCTTCTCTTCAGAACTAGAGAGTTGTACAAAGAAAGCTCTAGCACTGACATTTGTTCACCAAGTAAGCACATGACTTAGAGTCCTTTTGCTGTTAATATTATCTCTATGAAGTGTTTTCATGAAGACTGATTTTGCACGTTATCCAATAAAATACAATTAAATATCATGACAGTACAGGATACAGTGTTCTGTAAGAGGTGCATTGATATAACAGGCTTAAATATATTACAGTATTGGAATATCCAGAAGAATTTCTGCAATCTGCAGAAAATGCATTAACATTATTATCAATACATTCTGCAACATAAGGAAGAAGACTCAGTCATAATAATGTGTCAATGAGATAATAGTTTAAGGTGATATGACAATATACAGTATACTGAAAAGTTACTAATATTTTAAATTCTTAGCAAAACTGCATTCTGTTCTGGCTGCTAAAAAAAAACAGCTTGCCCCCTTTTTAAAAATCTGAAATAGTCAGAGAACATCTCATATACATATTCTCTCACCAGAAAGTTAATATATGACAAATTTATATGTGTATCTATATAAAATACTAATCTATTTGTATAGACCATTGGCTAAAGAAATAATAATATATTTTCCTATTTACCAGAGTTTTGTAGCTAGGCAACAGCAATTCTTAGTCTGCTAATGATTAGATAAACAATCAACGAAATGCTTATATGTAAAACACAGTGTCCTTTTTTATTGTGATTTTCTGGTCATTCTCTGTAATAATTTCAGTGAGTTATTACAGCTTAATTCCTTCGTTCCTGATCATCCTGCACTTCGCATATGATTTCTCAGTTAATACTATATTTAGACTTAGTACATGTACTGATACTCTATTTATTTTATAGGTTTTAAGGATATAAGAAGGATGTAGAAGGTTTAATACTGTTGGGCAGTTAAATGCTTAGAGAAATCTACTGGGGTTTTTTTTAAAAAATCAGAATGGTTTTAAATATAGTATATACTCAAGGCACAAAAAGGGGGGTTCTTTTCTTAAAAATCTCCAGGGCTGGAAAAGCTTTATATATATATTTTCCACTGTTGTGCAGATCTTGCTTTCAGGAATTTCAGTATTAATATAGGTAGCCCTCGACTTACAACCATTACTTAGCGATAATGGATTTGCTTAGTTACCGCTTCACTGCTTAATGGCCATTGCAAAAAAAGGTAATTAAATCAGGCACAGTCATATGGCGACTTGCTTAAAGCTTGGCTCAACCTATGACCATAATTCCAGGCTGATTATGGTCTTAAGTCGAGGGCTACTTGTAGAATTATATGGCTTTCAGTCCAAATATTTTTGCTGGTAGATAGCATAGTAGTAACAGAAATGTTGTTTAAACGTAAGAGGTGAGAATTGACAAGGACTGCCAAAAGAGTATTGTGGGAGTTCGGGATAACATTTCATTGATAACATTGCTTAAACGTATGTGTATTGTTACTTGGAATTAGGAATGTGTGCACTATCTGTTCTTTCGGGAAGCCTGATATGTGTCTCTTGATTAAATCATGGAAGCTATCAGAGCTTTCTTAGAGGAAGGTTAAAACCACTTGTCTTAAAGAGATATTATGCCCATTCCTGAAACTGTGACCCATGTTAGGAAGCCTCAACCAGTATCCAGTCTTTCCTTTCTGAGGATGGTTATGGAAAAGGTGATAGCTCTTCTTTGGAGGAAGAAGATTATCTGGAACCTTTTAAGCCAAGGCTCCCCCTGGAAACAGATTGTGTCTCCTCTACTCCATGTTAAGGCCCCATCTAATACATGGCCAACAACATGGCCTGGGCCATGGCAAACATAAATTCCCAAATCAGCATTGACCCCAAGATTGGAAGTTAAAATTACCTAGAATTAAGAATCTGAGTGAATTCATAATCACAACCGGATCACAACCGGTTGACTCAGCCTTCTAACCTTCCGAGAGGTCGGGAAGCCAGATTCACTTAACAACTGTAGTGATAAAGTGGGTCAAAACTCACCTAATGACGGTCATGCCTAACAACAGAAACTTTGGGCTCAGGGTCATAAGTCGAGGACTACCTGTATGCTATTTAATGTATCCCAGATCCTTTTATAAAACCTGGAAACTGGAAGAACAAATTAGTATAAAGTATGATTGCCTGGCTACACGTATTTTGAATAAAATTACTTTTATTTGCTTATAGTCTGAAGTCAAGTGGGCAAAATCTCTTGAAATGATACATGGTATTATTTGGGAGGTTTGGGTACCTTTTGATCTTGAGGAACAGACCTTGAGAAACGGACCTTGTTCTTCAAAGACCACACAGAATAAATCTTGTGAACAGTGTTTTCTAGGACTTTGGATTTGTCACTTGTGGCCTAGATTCCTACATTTTTTTGCTTGATAAACAGCTAGGGAGGGGATATATACACATAACATTTTGAACATTTACATTTTAAACATAATTATATTATGGTATTGTATTTTTTTTCTTATATATATATGCTACAAACTTACTAGAATCTGATTATGCAGATGGGTATGTAAAATAAATAATTGTACAGAACTGTTACATGTTTTTTTCTTTTTCTAACTGTAATGCATGTATGATGCATGCATTGATTACATAATGCATGAATCTTTTTGAAATTTATATATATACAGGTAATCCCTGAATTATGTCAGTTCACTTAGTGCCCATTCAAAGTTACGTGATAAGCGTCCCAATGTTTACAAACAAGTCACAAAATTACAAATGTTACAGGGACTTCAGGCAGCAAGATCACGGCGCCTAGAAGCTTCTAATCTCAGCGCCCAAAATGTTTGCAAGCTGGCCGGATGCTTTGAGGCAGTGATTTCGCTAACCCAAAGCCTCCCGTGAACTTGTAAACATTTTGCATGGAGACTGGAAGCTTCTGGGTGCCGTGATCTTGTGCGGCAGAGAGGCTGGAGAGGCGAGAGGTGCAGAGGAGACAACTCACTAGATCTTCACAAGATAGGTGACTTTAAGCAGGTTGTCTGTTCCATCATTAGGTCCCCCATGGCCTTCCCCACCCTGAAATACCTCATGTGCGCTTAGTGAGCCATGCATTTGATTCGCATTCAATTAGCAAATGCGTGGGCGAAAGCAGGGAGTGATTGTGTTCAAGGTACGCGATTCACTCCTACAAATCCTCAAGTTACGAATAGAATGGGTAGGCTTCATTACATTCGTAACTTGAGGACTTACCTGTATAAGAAATGGTTAAACCCCTCCTTTCTGCATGCTATCGTCACATACTAGTTACTTACTAATTACGGTATTATAGGATGGCAAACAATACATATGTGTAGTCAATTGTTTAAATGTAATGTTCAGTATGTTTAAAAATTAATTGTACCTTCACTTTTTTCCATTTTAAACAACTGCCTGTATTTTGTCAGGTTAATTTCAGTGTATCTTTTCTCCTTTGTAATTCTCTTAGTATATGGCAAGAAGCCCTGCTATTAAACATTTGGAATTTATTTTAGAGCAACACAAGACAATTTTTAAATGCTGAATGTTCACTTGATGCTTAACCACAACTAGTATATTACTCAGGGGCCCCCAACCTGTGGGCCGCGGCCCGGTCAGTGTGCGCACATCCCCTCACTTGTACTAGCGCCGCGGGGCGCAACACCAGGACACCACGCCTCGGGACGTGAAAACGGGCCACCGCTGCCACGCCTCAGGGTGGAAAACAGGCCTTCGTTGCCCCTCCCTTTTCCTCTGCTCCACCAACCAACAAAGGTTGGTGACCTCTGTTATAGCTGACATCTGGCGGAGTTGGTGTTTGGTTTCTACAGACTATAACACACATAGTGTTGTGTACTGTATATACTGTATGGTAGTTTTCCTCAAGATCAAAGAAGGACTGAAAACTCTCCAGAAGATTTAATCATAATTTAAGAGGCAAGAGAATTTAATTTGCTGTGAGACTGATCAGGACTTTTCGAAACGTTATTTATGTCTGCAGCAAGATTTTTAGAGAATGAGTTTGAGTCATGCAATTTTCTTATACACAGGCTTATTGTATAACCAGTCTTTTTATCAGGTTATATCAGTATTAGCTTACAGAGTTTGACTAAGTTAAGCCCTAGGTGCTGCTTAGATGATCTGTCTCTTTTTTTTTGTCCCACAGTATAATTGTCATCACAATGTGATTTGTGATGTTTGAAGCTAACCAGCAGCCATCTAAGTGTAGCCTACTTCTCTAAGGAAGATAATGGCATTTACTGCTGATTGATAGGCTTAATTATAGGTGTGATAGCTATTGTAGTAACCTTGTTTCTTCATCATGAGTTAAATTAAATTTAAATAAATAAATAAATAAAATAAATAAATAAATAAATAAAATACTTAATTTGCTTTACTAAGCCATAGAAGCTTAACAGTAGTGGAACTAATGGGACATAGTACCATTCAAATGGAACATTCGAAGCATGTGCCCCAGTAGCCCTTCTCTTTTTACCGATATTATTATTGTAAAATAGCAAAAAGCCACATAAGCTGCAAAAAAAAAAATGCAAATTCCTGTTCCAAGACTCTACTCTAAAACTCATTAATAGTGAAGGGTCCTCAAGGGAAATTATAGGCTTGAAATCATACAATGCCAGTAGAGAAAAACAATACACAATAAACACCGTGGCCTGATTAACTTAGACTAGAGCAGCTGCTGCTCTTCAAAATCATCTGTAGCCATCACAAACCTC
>NW_015393250.1:13188-15140 GCF_001527695.2 Protobothrops mucrosquamatus | reverse complement strand
GGTTTAATTGCAATGGTTTTATTAGATCAACCCTTTAATACATACCTCTTGTTTCCACTGCATGAATGCATTTTCTTACAAAATTAAAGCCAGCTTCATTTAGGAATGCTATCAAAAGAAAAGACTAAAAATTACATGTCATTATTCATCAGGCAAACCAGAAAGCCAAATTCACTGCTATCAAAATCACTAAACTCCTGATGAAGATTATATAATAATAATTAGAAATCAAATGACTTTTTTTTTAAACGGGAGACAATTAGCATTAAGAAAAAGCATTCCTTATTATCATTATCCTATCATCAGCAGAACCATAGATGTAGATTAAAAAAAATATCACTCTCATCTATTATAAAGAAAACAATGAGACATGCTTGTGATGTCACCACTAGTTGAGTTCAATCGGAAGGAAACCAGTTGACATTTAGACCACAATTTATACAATTTATAACAAGTTGTCTTGTATGCTTCTGATTTTGCTTCTGAAGTGTGAAAGACAACCAGGTTTTTAAAAAGCTAAAAAGTAAGCCATTTTATATGATGCAATGAATTCAACTAAGAACGGCACCTATAATTCCATCCTTACTGTTTTGGCACACTTTTTCCCCAACCAAAACAAAAGAAGGAAAATAGAAGGTATTGTTTAATACAATGTTGCTTAAATTCAGCAACTTTAAGACATGTGGCCTTCAATGCCCAGCATTCCCCAGCCAGCATGCTGGAGAATTCTGGGAATTGGAAGTTCATATATTTTAAAATTGCAGAGACTGAGAAATACTGATCTAACTGAACAGAGATTTTTAATCAATGGTGTCCCAGTTTCTGGATGTGTAAGTGATGTCGTCTTAGAAATCAGACAAATTCAAAACATTTTCCTTATTTATTCATTGTTGCCTTTAAAAATCCTTCTTCTCACTTGAATCCCTAGAACTCAATTGCCTAGGAGGTAATATGGTTTTGATTTTAACCAGGGTAGAATAATTTATTCTATTATGTTGAATATTTTTCTTCCGCCTTTGAATGGAACTTTACTACCTTGGAAAAAGTAACTGACACTTCAAATATCAATTAGACATCAATTAATTTTGAATAAGGTGCAATAATCAGGAGAAAGAAAGCTATAAGGTAAGAGGGGAGGGGCACGTATTGAAAATAAAATGAAATATATGGGATGTATGGGATCCTCATCTCCCATTCTAGCTTCCCATGCAGACAGAGATGCACAGAAAGAGAAATGGAAAGCTCAGTATTAGACTTGAGACATTTAACTTTCTTAAAACTTTTACTTTTTAAAACTTATCCATCTATGTCGAGGAGGCATAAGGGAAAAAGGAAGACAGGAGTGCTTCATAACATAAGTGTTCTGTTTAGAATTCAAGAAATGAATCCAAACCATTCAAGAGAAAATGTTGGGAGCAGAGAATTATGTCATGATAAACTAATTAGGAAAGATGAAATGTCAGGCTGAACTGTACTTGACGTCCATTCACAGAGGGAAGGAAAACAGGCTATTACCAACTCTTGAAAGGCAAACAGCATTTGCAAACATTACTTAGCCTTTTCAATGGGTAGATTTATTTCTGTAAGGTAGGCTTCATAGATATGTTTATAAGCCTTCTCTAGCTTATTTTGAATTATGGAAAACAAAAGCAGGGGTTCTAGCATAAAATGGACTGTCACAAGCAATAAAACAGTAAGATTTCCTTTCCATAATACACAGACATCATCTTTCAACATTTTTTCCTATTAATCGTTTTTAAAAATGCTAGGAAAGCATTCTTATTGTTAAAAAAAAGTGATCAAGAAATTCACCTTGGCATTTATATGAACATTATCAGGTTTAAATTCTGAAATGTTTCCAGATATTCAGTGAGTTGTACTCTTCACACATTTGCAGCTATTATCTAACTCATAGAAAAATCTTTCATCTAATTAATTTTAAGTTTGAAAAA
>NW_015393250.1:8144-11263 GCF_001527695.2 Protobothrops mucrosquamatus | reverse complement strand
CTGTTTGAGGACTTGAATGGCAGAGGAAGATAATAGTAGAAGAAAATGTGGAAAAAAGCAGGAAATATTTACAACTTTAAAAAAAACCATACATAATTATTTCATATCATTAAAATTCAACTTACTTTCTTCTTTCTTGCTAATAATAGCTGGTAGAGTATAAATCTAAAAAGAACAAAGTTGTATTATCATAAGGTAAATTTTTTGAAAATCAGATGGAGTTATTTCACTTTTTTCTTATTAGAGTTATTGTTATTCGCGTATAGACAGGAATCTTGCCAGACTAAAGTACTATCTGTATAACTATTAGATATTGTTGTGAACGGCTAGGGAGGACTCACCTTCACTCTCTTTCTGCATACCAAAGATTCCAAGCTATGTTGTGTCTTTGCTCTCTGGGAAACAGCCCCTCCCTCCTGCAACTTTGGATTACATTCGACCACACTACCTGATTCCCATCATTCCTAGCCATCATTGGGGGGACCCAGGAAGCATGACTTTTCGGTAGCTGCGTCTGCCCTTTGGAACAACAAACCACTAAAGGTTCAGCTGGCCTAACCCTGCTCATCTTTTAGAAAGTCTTAAAGATCTGGCTGTTTTTCCAGGCATTGGGGCTGGAAGAGTAATTGAGTCTACGCTATTAGTTAATGGTGTTTTAGGGAGCCCATTTATACTAGTTGGCTGGGAACTGCATTTATAAAAATATTTTAGTTCTTGTTGGCTGCCCAGAGGTGCATTGGTGAGATGGGCAGCCATATAAATCAAGTATAAAATAAATGAATAAATTATTGATGGGATGCAACTCTCATCAATCTACAGATGCCTCCTTTTATGTACCTCTACAACAACCTAGATAATAGTATCTATCTATCTATCTATCTATCTATCTATCTATCTATCTATCTATCTATCTATCTATCTATCTATCTATCTATAAATCAATCAATCAATCAATCAATCAAATTTCTACACCACCTAAGTGACTCTGGGGGTTTTTACAAATAAAAAAAATATTCAGAAATATAAAAAACAGAATTAAAAATAGAATTAAAAACAAATTAAATTAGAGATTATAAATTTAAAGGTGAAAAAGTTAAAGAGGTGGTGGGGTTGCATATTACTCTTAGACCCCCATGCCAATTGTACTAAAGTTGCTTTTTCCAAAAGGCAACTGGACTTTGTTTTTTTTCTTTGAAAATGTTTCATGTTTCGCTTCTCATACAAGAAGCTTCTTCAGTTCTAACTTCAGTTATTTGGTAGTTTAATTCCTTTTGGTGTCCTGATATTCACTTTATTTTTATAGTAAATCACTGAGATAGCTTGTGGTAAATCAAGTCAGGACAAATTAATTAATAAAAATATAGCTTTGTATTTTAAGACAACTATGTTGCACATATATTTTTAAATGGCATGTATAACAATTTTGTGTTTGTTACTTACAAAAATCTCTCTCTCACACACACACACACACACACACACACAGCTAGCAAGAGAGAAACAAATGTTTTTCTTACAGGTTCTTTTCCATCCATAGCTTCTAGCCAAAGTTTTCTGTTGGATTCAGAAAAAGCTTGCAGGGTAATGATCCCATGTCTATTTAAAAAAAAAGAGAGTACCACATACAAATCAGAAACCTGGTTATTCACTTTTGTTTCCATGAATCTGAAGACTATACTAAATAAAAGTGCAAAACAGAAAAGATGAAAAGGTGTTAGATACTACACTTCAGCTGAGCATATCTAAAATAAATTCTTATGGGAGAAATGCTTCTATTCTTAATACAAAATGTTCTTGCTTATTACAAGTTTCCTAAGTGGAAATTTTCTAGGGCCAAAAGCTTAATAAAGTTAACACAGCAATACAGCAGAAAAAAACATAAAGATTAAAAATTCTTAAAAAGTGAAAAGCAAGGTGAAAGAGGATTTTTCAAGGAGACAAATTCAAATTGTATTATTATTTTATTAAAAATAACAGTGTTAAGGATTGAGAAGATCATTATTCATTTCAGAATATTTTATCTTCACCATTTACTTTAAATCAGTGATAAGTTTGCTTTTGATGTGGTAAAATAATAGTTGCTAGGAGAACTATCTACTATTGAAGGATGTATTAGATGCTTAAGATTGCAAAGTCATTAAGGAGACCTCAGGACAGCTGCTTACAGGCAGTGGTGGGATTCAGCCAGTTCGGACTAGTTCAGGAGAACTGGTACCTAATTGTTTGTTGAGTTTGGAGAATCGGCTGAATGCACACCGCTTCTGGAAGTCTGTTTTAGGCCTCGGAGGTCTGGAGGAGGCCCTCCAGACCTAGAACGGCCCACCAGAAGTGCGTGAATGCCACTTCTGGAAGTCCCAGGCCCAGAACGGACTTCCAGAAGTGGCATCCATGCAGAGAACTGATTGTTCAGGTATTTGAATCCCACCACTGCTTACAGGTAAAATTATTCTGGAGGACTTAATACACCTATTTTATTTCTAAGAAGTAGAAAACTATTACCATAACAAACAGGTTTCCATCACATTTTGTATAATCCAGAGAGATTTTGGGAACAGGAAAAAAAAAGGCTTGTGGGGTCAAGTGGTATGCAGATTGCTCACAAAATGCCTTGGTAGGGCACCAAGGCAGTTTTTTCTTTAAGAGAATAAAAAAATCACCCTTTCTAAAATTTCAAACCTTTCGGCAACTTCGATATCAAAGCAGAAGCGCTTGTCAATTGAATCTGTTTTTCTCCGGATGCAGGACTTCAGCTTGAACACTTCTGGTGAATTTTGAACAAGGCCATTCTACAAAAAAATCAGAACATTTAAAGTTAGAATGAAGAATCATTCATTACTTATTACACAAGCAAATCAACTGCCAATCAAGATAAAGAAACTGTAATTATCAATCACAGGAGCTTTGGTTAATCAACTTGGCAATATAATCAACTTGGCAGTGGGAGAGAGATTTATCTCCAGCACCTGCTTAATATTAATATTAACCCAGAGCTATCTTACTGGCCATGAGACAAACAAAATACAGACTTAAAATATGTATGGGTCTGATCTAGCAGATCTATACTTCCTTTCTACATTTATTACATTTGCATAGACACCTTTGCTTTTAAGTAGTGTTCACAT
>NW_015393250.1:0-4900 GCF_001527695.2 Protobothrops mucrosquamatus | reverse complement strand
ATTTTATAGGGGTTTTAATTACTTTTAATTGGACACTTTCAAATATTTCGTTTTAATTAAATTTTAATTAGGTGTAATATGTATTTATGTTAGCTTTTTATCATCTGTCAGCCGCCCTGAGTCCGAAAGGAGAAGGGCGGGATATAAATGCAATTAATAATAATAATAATAATAATAATAATAATAATAATAATAATAACTTCTCTCTAATGGTTTACAATACAGATCAGTTCTAGCATTTGGTCTTTCTACCTCAATGTGCAGGTGCCTTATCTTTCTAATAAAATCTGAATTATACTAAAATATGTATATCCAATAGTAAAGCAGTAAAACTCTCAACAAAAGGCCTTATACAGTGCAATGATGTGGGCTGATAATAGCAATAGGTATAATAATATCACAGAAGAAAGCAAAGGTAGTACCAATAGCAATAGGCATGTTGGGTCCCAAAACAACTGGAATTTGAACACCATTGCCATTGACAAATTCACTATCAGTCAATTACAAAAGGCAGTTTTACTCAAGAAAAGCTTATGTCCTGCTATAACAGGGGTCCCCAACCTCTGGGCCATGGCCCACTAGTAGGCCATGAGGGGTTTACAAACAGGCTGCAGAAACGGTGGGGGAGCGTACGCGTGGATCCACATCCCCAGTTGTGCAAGCAGAAGGTGAGCATGTGCACGTGCGCTCCATTTGCGAGAGCAGCGGGTGTGTGTGCATGATGCTCGTGCAAATGGAGCTGCGCGTGCATGCTTGCTGGCCACTCAGGTGGAAACATCCTCTCTCCCCCCTCCCCCGCCAGTCCACAAAGCGGGAAAGATTGGAACTCTGTGCTATGATATCTCTAACACCATAAAACATCAGCATCTGCCTATCCCAGGTCCTTGGGAAAGACTTAATAGGTGGGTTAAAATGCCAAAACCAGTCTGAACCTCTGGCTGAATCAATCAATAGAAAAGAATACAGCTAGTCCTCAACTTACAATCATTGTTTAGTGCTTGTTAGACGTTATAATGGCACTGAAAAAAAATGTCCCCATGACAGTCACACTATTTATCTAGTCATGTGATTAAAATTCGGGTGCTTGGCAACTGGCTTGTATTTATGACAGTTCCAGCATCCTGGAATAATGTGATCACCATTTGCAATCTTCTCAGCTGGTTTCTGACAAGGGGAAGTTGGGTTTACATAACAACTGCGTGATTCACCTAACAACTGCAGTGATTCAATTAACAACCGGAGAAAAAAGATCATAAAATTGAGTACAACTCACTTAACAACTGCCTGGCTTAGCAATAGAAATTCTGGTTCCAATTGTGGTTGTAAATTGAGGACTACTGTACCAGTACATATACAGTAGTGGCCAAAACTGTGGAAACCTTTTGGGAAAAGGTTTGATGGCTAATAACACCACTTTTATTTTAGTAGTACCATAAAATTATATATCAATGGAAAGATAATTTAATCAAGAATGTAATGCAACACAGTTTGTTCAATTATCTGTACTGTATTCTATGAAACGTTATAGCCAAATAACCAGAAAAAGGAAGCACAACTTGCTCAGGTTGATATCAGGTAGCTTTCCTTCATCTGATTGTAGCCAATGAGCATAAGTGTTTAGGGAGCCAATCAGGTGTCATCTTGTTTTGGCAATGAGCCAGTCAGATCACAGTAGGATTCAGTTATTGATGTTATGTATTGAAGCTGATAGGAGGACATTTGTCAGTGTATTATGTGATCGCTATCAAGTTGGTTGGGGTTTTTTATGTTCTTTCATTTAGTGAGCTTGTAAAACATAATAAAATTAAAGTAATGGTGCAAAGAGTTGACTGGTTGTCCAGAAAGCGATGTAAAATAGTATTATTAAGTGAACAAGGCTACAGTTATAAAAAAAATTAGAAGAAAAATTGGTGGAAACTTAACCAAAGGTGACATTTCTACTGTACACTTTTCCCAAAAAGTTTCCACAATTTTGGCCACTACTGTAATGGGTATTTAGCTCTATGACATATTAACCTGTGGTCAACTTATAAATATATGGTGTGGCCTATTGACTACTCACGTTTCTCTTGTATGTAGAGGTAGCCTTCCATAGTCCATTGGCTGGGTGGCCTGTAATCCTGGCTGGCAGACTTCATTCTCTGCATAAGTCGTTCCACTTCCTGACGGGTGCTTTCAAAATTATTCCTGGTCTAAGCAATAAGGCAGAGAAAAAGAAAAAGGATGATCTTGAGTTATACGCATTCTGTTCTGAATGTGATCTAGCACAATTAGTAGTTTACTTCTGCATAGGTCACTGCTCCATTTCTATCTAAAATTTCTAAGGCAGATTATAAGCTTGCTCCAATGTTTCTGAATGTATGAAGCATCCAAATGAATATTTTTTTCCTTACATCCTTCTACATCCCAACAAAACATATCGTATCATAATATGGTCTTTTCATATTATATTTTAGTTCTCTCTCTTTCTCTGGCAAACATTCAAACATACAACCTACTGCTTGCAACTATAAGCATTACAGCCCAAGCAAAGTCTACAGCTTTTCAACATTTTCCAATTATTTTATGGTTTTTCACATAAGATTTCTTCATGACCTTCATGCACACATTAAAAACAAATGACACAGCATACGTGTCTTCAAGGGCCATTAATGAAATATATACAGGTAGTCCTTGACTTATGACCACAATCGAGCCCCAAATTTATCTTGTTAAGGGAGACATTTGTTAAGTGAGTTTTGCCCCATTTTACAACCTTTCTTGCCATAGTTGTTAAGTGATTCACTCTAGTTAAGTTAGTAACACGGCTGTTAAGTGAATCTGGTTTCCCCATTGACTTTACTAGTCAGAAGGTTGCAAAAGGTGATCACATGACCTTGGGACACTGCGGCCGTCATAAATATGAGACAATTGCCAAGCGTCTCAATTTTGATCATGTGACCATGGTTTAAAGTGTGAAAAAGAGTCATAAATCACTTTTTTCAGTGCTGTTGTAACTTCAAATGGTCACTAAATGAACTGTTGTAAGTCGAGGATTACTTGCATTTAATAGAACTATTCTGCCTAATGTCTACAGAATCTAATATATTAATGTATTTGCCTTCATAACTCCTCCGAATACAAAAAAGGCTATTAATAAGCAAACTATATATCTGAAGAGAACGCCAGTATTGTATATTAATATACAATTAGCTAGTATAGGAGTATTGCAGGTCTCCATTAGTGCTTGTGATGAAAAACCAAATTGCAACTATATTTTTCTCAAGTACAGACATAGAATCTCTGCTCTGCTAATAAAGTAAGAAGACTTCAAGGCAACAGCATTATCACATTCATGTAAAATGGCCTTGGAGGATATTTATTATTTTTAGCCAAGCACCAAATCAGCAAAAAAAGAAATCCAGGAATTAAGAGGTTTTCCTCCCCCTTTCAACTTACTGTTGAAGATGACATCTTTAACAATAAGCACAGGTGCTTTTAACAAGGTCAACAATTGGCACTAAATCATTGTGAAATGTAACCAGAGTTGTGGGATCGAACTAATCTAACAATGACCTGTAAATTTCCTCAGTGCTTTTTGCTAAAATGCACACTCCCTTTGCACTTTCAAAATATAAAGTTAGAGCAACAGTGACCTCTGGTGCTTTTAAAACCAACAGTTTAGATATGATCTTACTACACACTTTCCTTTTGCTCGCTGTGGTCAGGTTTTATAATTCTATTGAGGGAACATAAATGTGCAACAGTAAATATAAAATTTTTGCTTCTTCAGTTTTGAATTGTTGACATTTTGAGGTTTGTATGAGACTCACTGTTTTCCTTTTCTTGGTTCTTCTTACTCTCTCTTCAGAGATCAAGAAACTTCTATTTATCTGTTTTCTCCTTCTAGGCAGCAATTTGGATTTGCCCCAAAGGCAAGACAGATGACAGCCCAAGAGTTAAAAGTATTTTGAGGACTGACATCCACAATTGACTTACTTCATTCTCTTCAATCATTGCCCTATATATTAATAAGCTATTCAGCATGAAGCATATTTTCAGACTAACTCATCCTAATATTTTTGTTAGTTCTTTTTATTGGACCACTTACACATTCCAGTTATCTGGGATTAAGATGGGAGGGGGGGAAAACTACATTAGAATGTAGAACTGAATATAAAATGTATCTTGTGACATATTCACTCCTGTTTATTGAGATTATGTTTCTAGATGTCATGATGTCTATTTAAACTTGCTATACTCAATGTGGGGTCCATGGATTCCAATGCACTCAAAAACCCCACACTTGAAATTCATAAGGATCCTATCCAGTGGTGGGATTCAAATATGTGAACAACTGGTTCTCTGTGTGGATGCCACTTCCAGAAGTCCATTCTGGGCCTGGGCAACAAAAAATTAGCTAACGATTCTGCTGAAGTGGTGCAAACCGGCTGAATTCCACCACTGATCCTATCCCACGTGACGTTTTATAGAACTCTCATAAAAATAGAAAGTTGGCATGCTGCAGAACAAAATTCTGCTCTCAGCATTTTTATTTTCAGAATGCATCTGGACTTCCAACAGGCCAGTAAGAAAAATAAAAATAAAAACAAAGAATGATCAAAGCATATGCTCTGCTTTGAAGTGTGTCCACTTGTGGAGAAAAACAATAAAAGGTAACGATGGCCAGGAAGGTGGGTGACAGATAACATTCCAGTAAAACAGTGCTTTTTAGCTGCGTATAACCACATTACATGTAGTCCTCGACTTACAACAATTCATTTAGTGATTGCTTGAAGTTATAATGGCATTGAAAAAAGTGAGTTATGATAGTTTTTCACACTTATGACTGTTGCAGCATCCCTATGGTCACATGATCAAAATTCAGACACTTGGCAACTGACTCATATTTATGACGGTT
>NW_015393249.1:20289-25551 GCF_001527695.2 Protobothrops mucrosquamatus | reverse complement strand
CAGAATGTAATTGCACGGTATCACTTATGCCCTTTTAAAAACTTAATTGCATTAAATTTAATGAGGGTTGGCTCTCAGCTAAGAAGCTAATGTTTCATCTGATCATTCAGCATACGAGAGGGATGGAGAATTTTTTGGATTTGGGGTGTCAAAAATTCGGAACTGATTCTGCTAGTATCTCTCTCTCTCTCTCTCTCTCACACACACACACACACACACACACACACACACACACACACATACATACTGCTAGACTTCTCTCACACACATCCACACAGAGAACCGGTTGATCACATATTTGAATCCCACCACTGGGCAAATCTCACTTAACAACTGTCTCATTTAGCAACAGAAAGTTTGGACTCGGTCGTGATCGTAAGATGAGGATTACCTGTATCTCATTAACCAGTATTGTGTGAACAGGGCTTTAATTATTATTATTATTATTTCCCCTCTTACCTGGCAATTTTCACTTGGGAACATCTGTTTTGAAAAACATCTCTGCCTACGTAATGAAAGGATAACAGAACTGGATTATAAGCACAACCTCTGCCGCAGCCCAGACTTTCAGCAGTCGTGAAATTATTCAGCACGGAGATTGTGTTTTTACTGTGGCTTATGCTGACAAAAGGTCAGCACCGTTGCGACACAAATTAGCTCACTGTTGTCATAAGTATCACAAGACACAGTAGGTGATGCTCAGAAGACATGGCCTGGGAACTGGGCAGGAGAAATGAAAAATGCTTTGCATTTTCTTATAGTGGAGCAGGAAATTTTTCCCTTCCTCTCTGCATTAGATGGCTGGATGCTTCACATCCTGATCCATCGATTGCTTGGCACAGAAATTTGGGAGAGGCCACAAGGACTGGTCCCTGGTGCCCAAAAGGTTGGGGACCTCTGATCTAAGCCACAGACAGGTAGTCTTCTTATGGCCACAACTGAGCCCAACATTTCTACTGGTAAGTGAGACACTTGTTAATTGAATTCCACCCCATTTTATGACCTTTCCCATCACAGTTCTTAAGCGAATCGCTGCAGTTATTAAATTAGTAACACGGTTGTTAAGTGAATCTGACTTTGCTTGTCGGAAGGTTGCAAAAGGGGATCACGTGTCCCTGGGACACTGCAACCGCCATAAATACGAGTCAGTTGCCCAGCCTCCAAAGTTTGATCAAGCAACTATGGGGATGCTACAACAGTTGTAAGTGTGAAAATGATCATAAGTCACTTTTTTCAGCCATGTGGTAACTTTGAACAGCCACCAAATGGCTGTAAGTTGAGAACTACTGTACAAAGATTTGCAAATATCAAAATTGTGGGATCTGTTATTTGGCACCCATCTCTTCGCCAGCAAAATCTACCAAAGTAAGAGGGTTATTTCTTATCTCCACTCTGGTAAATCAGTGACCCACAGGAGAAGAGCTGGTAATAACATATCTAGCCATCTAATTAGAAGCCATCGTTACTTTGGTTCTCCCTAACTTTTCTTGAAAGATAAAAGGTATGTCAGAAAGCATGGAAGAAGTGAAAAACTGGTGGTCAGACTAATTAGTTCTCACTAATTTGTACGGCCTTGAAATGAAGCCCCTTTCTTTTCTCTTTTTTTGTGTCTCCCTGTGGTTCAGGAAATGAGACATTATGTATTGTCACCTACCTGCTGCTTAGTGCTGCAATTTATTTTTCCTAACATTTTACCAGAATCTGCCTTCCTGTTGCTTCTATTAATCTATGTCCTGCACTGCGGGACAGTCATTTTCTGGATGCTGTTCCTTCAGGTGTTTGAAAAGAGCCATCGTAANAGATGGATAATGGATGGATTGATAAATTAGATAGATAGATAGATAGATAGATAGATAGATAGATAGATAGATAGATAGATAGATAGATAGATAGATAGATAGATAGATAGATAGATAGATAGATAGATATAGATAGATAGATAGATAGATAGATAGATAGATGGATGGATGGATGGATGGATAGATAGATAGAGATATACCTAGATAGTAGAGAGATGGATAATAGAGAGATGGATGGATAGATAGATAGATAGATAGATAGATAGATAGATAGATAGTAGAGAGATGGATAATAGAGAGATGGATGGATGGATGGATGGATGGATGGATGGGTAGGTAGGTAGGTAGGTAGGTAGGTAGATAGATAGATAGATAGATAGATAGATAGATAGATAGATAGATAGATAGATAGATGTAGCTAGATAATAGAGACAGATGGATAATGGATGGATTGATAAATGAGATAGATAGATAGATAGATAGATAGATAGATAGATAGATAGATAGATAGATAGATAGATAAGATTCTGATATTTGCTAATCTCACCCAACCATTTTTGAGAACCTGCATAATTGATAAGTCTTCTTTCCCCTTCTTCAACCTTGCCCTTGATGGAAGTGTCAAAAAGTATTAATCATTCTTGTTTGGTGCTTAGTTTTGTTCCATAAAAGGGAACAGCAAGCAGGAAATTAAAAGGCAGGACTGCCGGCAAGAACATTGAGGCTGGATCACGGTTATTAAGTAGATGATTTCAGCAAAGCACCAAGGCACAAACTGAAGAATCTTTGCCAAGTTTAGTCCTCGTAGGTCCTGGAAGAACCTCATGTTTTCTCCTGGGTTCCTGGAACATAATAATTTCCTGCTATAAAAAATGGTGTGTCGCTCTCCAAGAACATTTGTAAAAGCATGCAGTTAAATTCACTGTGCACGTTTGAAGAAACTCAGTTCTTCTGCTTTAATGAACACTCTGTATTCCCTAAATTTAACTATATAATATAAACTGGGTATTAAAATAAGAGTTATTTATGAGCTGGTTGCCATTTAGAGACATTTTGAACCTTTGCGACTTGGCATTTATGTCTAGTCCAGGGGTAGGCAACCTTGGCTCTTTTATGACTCGTGGACTTCAACTCCCAGAATTCCTGAGCCAGCCATGCTGAGGGGAAAGGGAGAGGTTTCCAAGCTGAGCCATGCTGGCTCAGGAATTCTGGGAGTTGAAGTCCACAAGTCATAAAAGAGCCAAGGTTGCCTACCCCTGGTCTAGTCCTTGATTTATGTCCACAACTGAGCCCAGCATTTATGTTGCTAAGTGGGAGTTTGTTAAGTGAGTTTTGCCCCATTTTACGACCTTGCTTGCCACAGTTGTTAAGCGAATCACTGCAGTTATTAAATTAGTAACACTGTTGTTAAGTGAATCTGGCTTCCCCATTGATTTTGCTTGTCAGAAGGTTGCAAAAGGGGATCACATGACCCCAGGACGCTGCAACCGGCATAAATATGAACCACTTGTCAAGCATCTACATTTAAATCCCATGTCCATGGGATGCTGTAACAGTCCTAAGTGTGGAAATTGGTCATGTCACTTTTTTCAGTGCCGTTGTAACTCTGAACGGTAATTAAATTAACTGTTGCAACTCAAGGAATACCTATATTACTGGGGGGGGGGGTGTTGCCCTGTGCAATTGACTTTGCCAGCAAATCCCAAGCAATTTTGGCAAGTGTGGATGGGGAAACAAAAGTAATTCAAGTAGTAGCAGGTGATTAGTATTATTCTCTATATATTGATCAGGCTTGATCCAAAAGTATGGAACTGTGTGCTTGGAAACAATCAATCGGAAGTGTTTCTACAGAGGCAAAAAACATATTTAATCCAGGATGAACTGTTTTTTAATTTGGGGGATGATATGGGATAGGTAAAATGCCATGGTAAACTTTCAGACAAGCAATTGTCCAGTCTTTTCTTAAAAGCTTCCAGTGATGGAGAGCCCACGATTTCTGGTGGCAAGCTGTTCCACTGGTTAATTGTCCTCACTGTTAGGAAGTTTCTCCCTAATTTGAGGTTGCTTTAATTGTGTTTTGTTTTAGTATTATTATTCTTCCTGTTAATTATTTTGTCACTAATATAATATATAGAATGCAGGTCAATAGCTTGCAAATAGATTTATTAGTTTAAAATTTGGGGGGGGGGGCTGTTTCGCAAATGGGGAGAATCGATGTGATAGTAATGTATTACTCAGTATTCAATTAGAGGGAATAATATATTTATATGTGTTGGGGTGTTTGGTTTTTTTGAAGGACTTTTTTCTTTTTTAATGTCTTGATTATCTTTTCTTTTCTTTTCTTTTTCTTTTCTTTTTTTGGAGTTTTATATTTTAACCCTGACTTGAATAAAATAAAAATAGACACGGCAAAAAAAATAGAAAGAAAAAGAAAGAAAGAAAGAAAGAAAGAAAGAAAGAAAGAAAGAAAGAAAGAAAGAAAGAAAGAAAGAAAGAAATTTAAAGAGATGGGACAGTCTTTTCAATCCTATCCAGAAATAAAATAAAATGATACTTTTTGCGTGTTTCAAATGATACCCTAAAAATGTCATCCTTTCCTAATATTTTAAGATATATTATTTATTATGTCTTAAATTTATTTGCTACCTATCTCGCCCTGGGGCACTCTAAGCGGCTTGCAACAGTAAAAACAAAGAAATGAAAAGAAGTGTCAACAGCATAAAAGTTTAATAAAGAAATAAAACTTTCTGGCTGGTTTATGTATCTGGAGTACTAAGTAAATCCTTTTATCCCCCTTTTGGCTGGTGGACTGTCTCTTTTGCATAGTCTATAGATGTTGTTTATCTCTATGTGTCTACTGATGGCTGATTTGTCAGAGTGCCAGGCTTCTAGAAATTCCCTGGCATTTTTAGACTAGGCCTGGTCTAGGATCGTCACATTTTCCCACTTGAAACTATGGTTAAATCTGTCTGTATGTTGTGAAATTAAAGAGTTTTCATCATGTCTTCTGGCTGCTAGTTGGTGTTCATGCATGCGTTCTGCCAGTCTTCTGCCTGTTTGTCCTACACCCCTCAGAATGGAGCTGGAAGGGACCTTGGAGGTCTTCTAGTCCAGCCTCCTGCTCAAGCAGAAGACCTTATACCAGGGGTGTCAAACTCAATTTCATTGAGGGCCGCATCAGCATTGTGGTTGCCCTCAGGGGGCCGGGGGTGTGTGGCCAGGGTGGGTGCGGCCTACTGGGTGGGCGTGGATGGAGTGGGTATGGCTGGGTGGGTGCGGCCTACTGGGTGGGTGTGGCCAGCTCTACATCGTTTGCGTCAAGGGTGCCTGTGGGAGCCTGGGTAGGAGTGGGACAGATCTGAGGGTCTCTGGCAGAAGGGGGTGGGACCAGGGCAAGTGCCAAGGCATGGTCCACTGGAGGAGCCTCACTGTTCCTCTCAGGCCATGTGGGGGGGGGGGGGTT
>NW_015393249.1:16849-19715 GCF_001527695.2 Protobothrops mucrosquamatus | reverse complement strand
GGGGGGGCTTATGGAGCTAAGACTGAATACGTTTCAGCATAGATGGCCACCACAAAATTGTACATTGGCTCCCGGCCGGCCTGGGCCAGGGCCAAGGCAGAGGGGGCCGTTCCCTATTTCCAGGATGGCTTCGCAGGCCACATGAAACCACTTCGTGGGCCGCATCCGGCCCCCAGGCCTTGTGTTTGACATGTTTGCATTATACCATTTCAGATAGGTGGCTGTCCAGTCTCTTCTTAAAAACCTCCAATGATGAAGCACCCACAACATCTGAAGGCAAAGCTGTTCCGCTGGTTAATTGTCCTCACTGTTAGGAAGTTTCTCCTTAGTTCCAGGTTGCTTCTCTCCTTGATTAGTTTCCATCCATTGTTTCTTGTCCTGCCTTCTGGTGCTTTGGAAAATAAGTTGACCCCCTCCTCTTTGTGGCAGCCCCTCAAATCCTGGAATACTGCTGTCATATCAACCTAGTCCTTCTTTTCTCTAGACTGGCCATGCTCAGTTCCTGCAACTGTTCTTCGTTGTAGTTTCTAGGCCCTATGATTCCTGTTTTTTCTTCTGAAGAAATCATAACTTTTTGCCACACGTGGTACGGTATCTTTCTGAATCCTAGGCAGAGGCCCCTAACTCATTTAATTTCCATCATCCAGTGCTCTTGATCACAGCGCAAAATGCCAGAAGCAAAGGCTGATTGATCTGTATTCATTCTCTAACTCTGTTTGGTGAAATTAATAATGAAACTACACAGATATTACGACGGGTCAGGCGATTAATATCGGAGCAAATAACACTGATCTTTTTTTATCCTCTTCAGAAGTAACCACTGGGAAATAAACCTGGCCTGATGGACATCTGGAAATACTATTAAAGGAAAAAGTATTCAATATGGGTTGTCCTCGACTTACAACAGTTCATTTAGTTGCCATTCAAAGTTACAACGGCACTGAAAAGAACTGACTTATGACTGTTTTCCACGACCCTTGCAGCATCCTCATGATCACGTGATCAAAATTCAGAGGCTTGGCAACTGGTTCACACTTACGACCGTTGCTATGCTCCAGGATCACATGATCCCCTTTGGCAACCATTTGACAAGCAAAATCAATGGGGAAGCCAGATTCACTTAACAACAGTGTTAACTTATCAAGTGCAGTGATTCGCTTAACGACTGTGCAAGAAAGGTTGTAAAATAGGGCAAAACTCAGTAAATGTCTCAATAATAGAACTTTGGGGGGTCAATTGGAGTCATAGGTTAAGGACTACCTGTAATTCAGACACGGTCTTATGAAGGTTTAACCCCCCAGTACACATTTTCCCTACTTTTTGAGGCACTTAGCATATTATGTGGATTATCTCTGCCCTAACTAGCCACAATCTGCGCGACACTTACTTTGCAGATCCTGGCTATCCCTCTGGGTGTAAAAAAGACGTTGAGACTCTAGAAAGAGTGCAGAGAAAAGCGACAAAGATGATTAGGGGACTGGAGGCTAAAACATACGAGGAACGGTTGCTGGAATTGGGTCTGTCTAGTTTAATGAAGAGAAGGACGAGGGGGGACATGATAGCAGCGTTTCAGTATCTCAGGGGCTGCCCCAAAGAAGCGGGAGTCAAGCTATTCTCCAGAGAAAAGCTCCCCAACCTTTCCAGCTTGGCAGCCCAGAAGGAAAGGGAGCAGCAGGGAAATGTGCACACACATGGCCCACATGCGCATGCGCAAATGTGTGTGCATATGACAGTGGTGCTAGCATGCGCACGCATGCTCAAGCGGGCCATGAGCACCCACAGCACACATGCTGGTGCTCGCGTACCTTCCCCCATGCTGACTCAGGAATTCTGGGAGTTGAAGTCCACAAGTCATGAAGGGGCCAAGGTTTTCCCCATGCTGCCTCAGGAATTCTGGGAGTTGAAGTCCACAAGTCATGAAGGGGCCATAGTTCCCCCATGCTGGCTCAGGAATTCTGGGAGTTGAAGTCCACGAGTCATAAAAGAGCCAAGGTTGCCTACCCCTGGTATAGGGCTTCCTGCCTGAGAAGGGGGTTGGACTAGAAGACCTCCACGGTCCCTTCCAACTCTGTTATTCTGTTTTGTTTTGTTCCGTTCTGTTCGCAAGTGTGTAAAATCAATTAAGAACTTGGGACGTGGTGAGAAAGGTAGAAAGGGAGGGGGAAGGTTTTGACGAGTCAGGAGAGGGAAGCAATTAATTTGATACTTGAACCTGACCAATGGACCATGGTGAGGTCAGCTCTTTCAGGAAATGTGAGTCATTTGTAGTCGGACCAGCTGCTGAGGGAGTCTGGGATCAAAGAGAAAAAGGGCCTCAAAATACGTGTATCGGTCAAGTTGAGATCTAGGTGGAAAATCGTCACAGGATGTTGAATTGGTTGAAAGTGACCAACGTAAATTTCAAATATCTCAGGGGCTGCCCCAAAGAAGAGGGAGTCAAGCTATTCTCCAAAGCACCTGAAGGCAGGACAAGTAGCAACGGATGGAAACTAATCAAGGAGAGAAGCAACCTAGAACTAAGGAGAAACTTCCTGACAGTGAGAACAATTAACCAGTGGAACAACCTGCCTCCAGAAGCGGTGAACGCTCCAACACTGGAAGTTTTTAAGAAGAGACTGGGCAGCCATTTGTCCGAAATGGTATAGGGTTTCTTGCCTGAGCAGGGGGTTTATTATTTATTTATTTATTAATTGTATTTATATCCCGCCCTTCTCCTTTCGGACTCAGGGCGGCTGACAAATGATAAAAAGCTAACATATTACACCTAGTTAAAATTTGATTAAAATGAAATATTTGAGAATGTCAAATTTAAAAGTAATTAAAACCCCTATAAAATCCCCTAGGCCAGTCCCGCTTGCTGGAACAA
>NW_015393249.1:11102-13959 GCF_001527695.2 Protobothrops mucrosquamatus | reverse complement strand
CTTAGATCCCTCCCTGCTGCCGCTAAGTGCCACCTCTCGGGGTTCCAAACCCTTTCATTAAGGCTGGCCCTCGGGATCGTGTTGGGCCATGCCTGCGCGATGGGGGAGTCGCGCAGGGCTAGCAATTCCCTCCTGGAATACAACTCCCAATCATGGCGGGAGGTCCCACAGCAGAGTCGGGAGAGGGAAAAGTCCTCGTAATGGTGGTCAAGGGGTTGGACTAGATGACCTCCAAGGTCCCTTCCAACTTTATTATTATTATTGTTATTATTATTATTACAATCTGGATCGGTCACCGGGACCTGTGATTTGTCTGCTGAGCTTTCAGATTCAGGGAACTTTTTTGTAGCCGAGTCTGTGATTTGGGCTGTTCTGGGTGAGGCATTTATATGGTATCTGTTTTATGTAGCTTTTTAAATCTTTCGGGGTGTTCGCGGCTGGCTATTAAGTCCTTGGCTGTTGTTTGCTTGTGCTGCCAAACCCTCACCTCCTAAGTACTTGATAATTTGGCAATAGAATAGAATAGAATAGAATAGAATAGAATGGAATGGAATGGAATGGAATGGAATGGAATGGAATGGAATGGAATGGAACGGAAAAGAATGGAAAGGAATGGAAAGGAATGGAAAGGAATGGAATTAGAGTAGAACAGAGTAGAACAGAACAGAATAGAATAGAGTAGGATCTTTATTGTCACTTTAAATGTACACTAATCAGCATACATTAAAATGAAGTTTCGTTGCATTCAGCTCTCAAAAAAATAACATTATGCATATACCCACCCGTACACACATATATGACATAGAGAAACATCAGAATCTACTTCGAATGTATACATATACCTGGTCGGGGAAAAAAAAAGAATGCTGCAAATTTACAGATGGCATAAGGAACAAAACTGCTACAGAGTCTAGTAGTGCTGCTAGAAGTATCAGCTCTCCTATTGACTGATGGGCCTGTTTCCCAGGCTTCAATCATTCCCTGGCTGTTTTTGTGCCTGCTCGTCCAACAATCTTAGTTGCTGCAAAAATTGAATGTATATTCTTATTCATTGCAATGTGAGGCTACCAATGAGTTCGGATCTCCTCGTCTGGCTGCTGTCTTGCGTTCTTACAATCTGGTGGTTAGCTTCCCACCCCACCCCACCCCGGTCTGTCCTACATAGTCACAGGGCGATGTTTCTGCAGTCTCCCGCCTTTGGTTTGGTGGATGTTCAGTCTAGTGGCACTACAGGCAGTCCTCGATTTACGACCACATTTGAGCCCCAAATCTCTGTTTCTAAGCAGGATAGATGTTAAGTCCATTTTACCCCATTTTACAACCTTTTTTGCCACAGTTTTTAAGCGAATTGCTCCAGTTGTTAAGCTAGTAACATGGGTGTTGAGTGAATCTGGCTTCCCCATTGACTTTGCTTGGCAGAAGGTCACAACAGGTGATCTCACGATCCCAGGAAAGTATGAGTCAGTTGCCAAATGTCCAGATTTGATCATGTGACTATGGGGGTGCTGCAATGGTTGTAAGTGTGAAAACTGGTCAAGTCACTTTTTTTCAGTGCCGTGGTAACTTTGCTAGCTACCTGTGATGACCCAGGGCACAGCACCAAGACAATGCAGTCAGTTCGCAATTCAAACAGTTCTTTTATTGCTCCAAATTTTCCCCAAATGCTCCCACTTTTGCTGGCAAGTCTCCAACAAAAGAACACACACAGCCGACTCTGGCTGAAAGTAGGTTCAAATACAGTCTGATTAGCATAAAAAAGTACTCAAGGCCATAGAGATAACAAGGACAAAAACATAAACTTAACGAGTCTGTTTGAATCCTAGCTTGCCTGAGCAGTTTTCAAAAGAGAGAATCCGAAATACAGTCTGAGGTCTTTAAACATTCAAGTAACGTGGTCAGTCAATCCAATAGTTCGAGTTTTCAGGTTTCCAAACAGAAGTCACAGAACAAGAAATCAGCAACAATACACAACACTCCAAGAAACAGCATTTGTTCCCGACAAATGCCCATCCCCATAGCGTCTCCTTAAATCTCATTCTCCATGTGTGCCTTGTGGAGAGGGGCAGGATGCTCTCCTCCTGAGTAGTTGAGCATGCCTGCGTTGTTCCCTCCTTTTCTCCACTCTCCCTGCTCTAGGATCAGGAGGGGGTGGCCCTTGCTTATCGTCTGAACTCTGTCTCTCCTGTTCATCCTGTCCCAATCCTGAAGGGCCCTGGCCTGCCTCGGCCTGCCCTTCCCCACATTCCTCTGAAGCCACAAACACCTCTCCCTCGACCTCCATAGGATCCCGTTCCAGCTCATTTTCCTCCGCAGATTCAGGCTCAGACGGAGGCATGACACTACCACTGCAAATTACAGCCATCTATATTAAAATTTGCATTTTCAAATTTGCCTTCTCCTGATTCAATCTGTTTTTCTATTTCTCGTTTGTTGATTTGGGCCACACTACAACAACCTCTGCTCAACTTTGTTCTTGTATCCGTGTTTCATTTTTTTGTCAGGGGAAAAAGTTTGGTCGGCACTGCTGAGAACAGCTTCCCAAAATTTCCGTTGTATTCTTCAGCCATCCTCTGATGAAACGCCTCTCACTTTTTCTTGCACATCATTTATTCACAGCTTTCTTGTAAGTTCATTACCTGCAAATTGGCACCCGCCATCGCCCATCTTTCATGGAGATGGGATGAAGGCTAATTTTTCCCCATGCTTACATTCCATTGATTAAAGAGAGACCCCATAGAGAGTCGCCGTGTTTTCTCCACTCCTTGAAAACTAAGCAGACTAAAATTACACAAGAGTGATCCACTAGTGTTAGCTTGCTTTCCTTCCTTCCTTCCTTCCCTCCTTCCTTTTAGTCTTC
>NW_015393249.1:0-3447 GCF_001527695.2 Protobothrops mucrosquamatus | reverse complement strand
CCCCCATGCTGGCTCAGGAATTCTGGGAGTTGAAGTCCACAAGTCATGAAGGAGCCATATTTCCCCCATGCTGGCTCAGGAATTCTGGGAGTTGAAGTCCCCAAGTCATGAAGGGGCCATCGTTCCCCCATGCTGGCTCAGGAATTCTGGGAGTTGAAGTCCACAAGTCATGAAGGGGCCATAGTTCCCCCATGCTGGCACAGGAATTCTGGGAGTTGAAGTCCACAAGTCATGAAGGGGCCATAGTTCCCCCATGCTGGCTCAGGAATTCTGGGAGTTGAAGTCCACAAGTCATGAAAGAGCCAAGGTTGCCTATCCCTGCCCTATACCATTTCGGAAAAATGATTTTCCAACCCTTTTTAAAAACCTCCAGTGTTGGAGCACCCACAACCTCTGGGTCTGAAGTCGCTCCAATGACTTTCAGTCTAGAACTCACTGTCTCCTGGTGATTGGTCCAAACTCACCCAGCTGACTTTCATGCTTAAGGCAGGACTAGCACCCATCATCTCCTGGTTAATAAAATTGGCTGCTTCCCCAAATGCTAGGCTTCTTTTCGCTAGAAATCCATTAAGAGAGGCTGGATAGTCTTCAATCCAAAATGCTTGAGCAGATCCATCCCTGAACAAAAGAATGACCTAGCTAACTTCCCTTCCTACCCTATTATTCTGGGACTGGAGAATAATCATATTACCTCTTCTTCAATTTTGGTTCAATCTCCATGCAAATGTAAACAAATCCAATTTCGTTTTGCTGGGGATCCTAATCGCTGTTTTCCAGCATATGGCACCCAGCATAGGATTCAGAGGTTTAAAAAAAACAAAAACTCTTTTTGCTATGCAGATAAAACCACAGATGCTGGATTTTGGAAAGGAGAAAGGTGGCTATAGCACGAACTTCGCTGACCCCATTGTCTGAGTCTCATTTCACAGAGATATATAAAACTCTTGATTGTTTGGCTGAAAAAAAAACCCCACAATAAATTCAATGACACTGAATAGCAGCCAACACTGTAGTAAAAAAGTAAAAATGGATTGCGTGTGAGATCTATTCAGTTCCCTTGTATTTCAACAAAACACACTGAAGCCTGTTTAATTTTCTCATCCTGTTGAAATGCTTCCATTCACACAAACACACACACATACAAGCACACACATTGGTCTAGATCAGGGGTAGGCAACCTTGGCTCTTTTATGACTCGTGGACTTCAACTCCCAGAATTCCTGAGCCAGCATGGGGGAACTATGGCCCCTTCATGACTCGTGGACTTCAACTCCCAGAATTCCTGAGCCAGCCATGCTGAGGGAAAAGGGAGAGGTTTCCATGCTGAGCCATGCTGGCTCAGGAATTCTGGGAGTTGAAGTCCACGAGTCATAAAAGAGCCAAGGTTGCCTACCCCTGGTCTAGATAATAAAAAAACCCACCTCATATTGTTCCAGGTAGTCCTCGACTTACAATCGTTTGCTTAATGATCCCAAAGGTGCTTTTCTTCAGGAGGCAACTGGATTTTCTTGTTTTTTTTCTTTGAAGATGTTTCACTTCTCATCCAAGAAGCTTCTTCAGCTCTGACTGGATGGTGGGGAATGGAAGGATTTATATTCCTTGCAGAAAAATTGGTCATTTGCATTCTTTTAGAGAGTCCTTGAGGACCCCTGGAGGTTTGTCTGTGTCCTCAGGGTCACCTGAGTGGTGCAAATGGGTGTGGAGCCTTCTTGGAACTGCTGAAAGGACCGTGTGGTAGACTGGAGATAGATGATGTCGTATCCCTCCCCCTCTGTTGAGAGAGGGCTGTTCAATTTGGACACAGATGGCCTCTTTGAACGTCTTCAAAGAAAAACAAGAAAGTCCAGTTGCCTTGTGAACAATAACAACAACAACAACAACAACAATAACAATAACAATGTTGGAAGAGACCTCGGAGGTCATCTAGTCCAACCCCCTGCTCAGGCAGGAAACCCTATAGTATAGGATTTCCTGAGCAGGGGGTTGGACTAGAAGACCTCTAAGGTCCCTTCCAATTCTGCTATTCTATTACTCTGAAATGTTCTACTTTTTGCATCTTCCTGTAGTACCTTCATGGTGGGTCCTTCCAAACTGACCTAGTTAAATGAGAATGTGTAAACTGAGGTTATTTATCGTGTTTGGCCTTGGCCGGTTAGATCCTTTCATTAAATGGCTGCTGTGTCAGAGAATTCGAGGTTTTTATGGCCTATAAACAGGCTGTGTTCACCATGGAATCACAATGATGGCAGACTCAAATTTCTGTCTTTTGTTCCGTTGGTTATTTACCTGAACTAAAAACCTGTGGCACCTTGAGACTGCAAACTTATTCAGACATGCTCGGTTGCTGGGACAGAGATTTACATTTTAATAAGATTTTAGCTTATTTACAGACCAACCCAAAATGCAAACGGATATACAATTATCCTCCGAGGTTCATATTTCTTCATGCTTTTGCAAACCAAAGATGTACTGTAGTCAGAATATATTGTATGACTTATTATTGATCAAATATATATTAGAGAAAACTGAACAGTCATGCCTGGATTGGTAAAAGTATACCTGTGTGCATTATATTAGCAGGAATTGTTTGTAAAACTCTTAAGCAGAAGTAGAGATAAAATGTATCTGAGAAAATATACCCCTGGGTTTAAACAGCAAGTTTAGAAAAATGAGAAACTAGATGAAATTTAACTTGGGAGAGTCATCCATTGACATTTAGGCAAGAAAAAAACAAATGTACAGATATAGTATAGGGGGTACCTTGCTCAGTAGTAGTAACTGTGAGAGGGATCTCGGAGTCCTAGTGGACAATCACTTAAATAGGAGCCAGCTGTGTGCTGCAGCTGCCAAAAAAGCCAACACAGTGCTAGGCTGCATTAACAGTGGGATAGAATCAAGATCACATGAAGTGTTAATACCACTTTACAAGGCCTTGGTAAGGCCACACTTGGAATACTGCATCCAGTTTTGGTCACCACGATGTAAAAAAGATGTTGAGACTCTAGAAAGAGTACAGAGAAGAGCAACAAAGATGATTAGGGGACTGGAGGCTAAAACATAGAAGGAACGGTTGCTGGAATTGGGTATGTCTAGTTTAACGAAGAGAAGGACGAGGGGGGACATGATAGCAGTGTTCCAGTATCTCAGGGGTTGCCCCAAAGAAGAGGGAGTCAAGCTCTTCTCCAAAGCACCTGAAGGCAAGATAAGGAGCAACGGGTGGAAGCTAACCAAAGAGAGAAGCAACCTACAACTAAGGAGAAATTTCCTGACAGTGAGAACAATTAACCAGTGGAACAACCTGCCTCCAGAAGCTGTGAATGCTCCAACACTGGAAGTTTTTAAGAAGAGACTGGGCAGCCATTTGTCCGAAATGGTATAGGGTTTCTTGCCTGAGCAGGGGGTTGGACCTCCAAGGTACCTTCCAACTTTATTATTATTATTATTATT
>NW_015393248.1:10821-15152 GCF_001527695.2 Protobothrops mucrosquamatus | reverse complement strand
TGTTCAATTTCATTTATTTCTGAGGAATATTTCTTAAATTTTATTAAATAATTGTCAGATTAAATTCTTACTCAAACGTCTAAATAAAAAAGCAACCAAGTGAGGCAACTAACTGAGCTATAAAGCAGGGAGCTTAAGCCAACATACACAGTGAGCAAGTGACAAATATGTTCTTAGGACTGCCCTGGAGGAGGAAATATCGTCTAGCCAAGGAAGACCACATAATCACCCGGCCTCAATCAGAAAAGAAGGAAAGTGAGCATCTCTCGTACTGAGAGAACAGCTATTTGAAATCCATGCCTCCTCCCTCCTGGGTCCTAGAAAGCACAAACAAAGAAGGCTCCAGGAATCAAGGCGGAGAGAGGACCTGAGGACGAGAGTGGGCAGACACAGGGCTCCCCAGGTGAATCATCTAAAAGCACTGGGAGAGAGATGCCCGGTTTGGCGGATAAATAAGCAGGCTCACTTTTATTCCCAGCACTGCTTGTAACTGAACTCGTGGCTTGTGCCTTGCCTCACCACACTGAGACTTCTTAACTGTGCAACTGAATTCTGGATGGTCCTTGACTTTGCCACTTTATGGCTTTGTTGCTCCTTGAACTCATCATCATTTAGAGAATCTACAGCAGTAATGGCCTTTCCTTCTCCCCTTCCCTCCTGTCTCAAGTCTAGATCCGACACTGCCCAGCCTATAGAATTCATAACTATGCTGCCATAAACAAAATAGACAGGATTTAATACTTTTAATATTAGAAAACTATATATCTTTTCTAATTTGTATTTCGGTTGAAATCCCAATGCTATTTGGGAGCTCAGGTGGCGCAGTGGTTAGAATGCAGTATTGTAGGCTAATTCTGCCCACAACCAGGAGTTCAGTCCTGATGGGGCTCAAGGTTGACTCAGCCTTCCATCCTTCCAAGGTGGGTAAAATGAAGACCCAGATTGTTGGGGGCCATGTGCTGACATTGTAAACCACTCAGTGCTGTAAAGTATTATGGAGTGGTAAACAAGTCAAAGTGCTATTAGCTATTAATGTATAAAGCTTCCAGTATTTAGGATCATGGCATATGAAGAGATTTTCTTCCTGCAAATTTCTCTCAGTACCCTAAAAGACCTACTCTGGATATTCTCCAATGGTGTGGTAAATAGGCCTTCAATAGTGCGGTAAGCTTCTGGAAGCTTCTCCCCTGTCTTCTGAGTGACAGAGACACATTTTTATTCTTCCAGAATTTTTAGTAATGTGTAATTTTATACCCTGCTGTGATATTTTATTTTCCTTACCACTGCTTTGGTTCCTTATTTTATTATCTACCTTATTGATTTTATTCAGATCTTTTATGTAAAAGCTTATTTACCAGAAACCATTTTGATGGTGTTTAATTGGCAAATGGTATATGAATACTTTAAATAAATAAGCAGTACTTGGACAAAAATTCACACCTGGTTAGAAAAAATGTTAAGAAAGCATGTAGATTTTAAGCCAGATTTTTTTCTATTAGGGATAATTTCAGGAAAATATGAGAAAGAAAATGTATATTTAATGGTACATGTATTAACAGCAGCAAGAATTGTTTTTGCGGGTTTTTTTTTTTGAGAATTAAGAAATTAGATGATGGGACTTACCAGAGGGAATATTTAAAAATTAAACATCTGTTTGAATATGGTTAAAGAAATAGAAAGATTTGGGATATAAACGAAAATTAGTTTAAGAGGGATGAACCCCTCAAGTAATACGGGTTTTTTTCTTTCTTTTTTCTTTTGTGTTTTGTTTTTCGACATGAGAAATATAAAAATGTTGGGATGGTTTATATAAAATAAATGTTTTCTTTGTTTTTGTTCCCCCCCCTTTTTTTTTTTTAAGAAATGTAAAAGTGTTGGGATGGTTTGTATGAGAAAAAAGACTTAAATACTTAAGTGTAACTAATTTTGAGAAAATCTTAACCAGTAAGAATCCTTTGAATATTGTGGGGAAAACAAATTTAAATAAGAATTTTGCAAACAGGATCTATGATGAGGCAATCAATTAGAAGCTTTATATTGATGTGGTTATTATTTTCAGAAACGTGAGAAAAATGTTTATATTTAATTGTCATTTATTCCAATAATAAGAAATTATTAATTTAAGGTTGGCAAAAGAGAATATTATTGGAAGAAGAGAAAATCAAGCAAAGCCATTTGTGGACTATAGAATTAAAGAAATTAATTACTGATTGCTTTGTAAATATTAACTCAGACAACACGCTGTTTACCAAATATTAAGGTGATTATGTTAAATATCAATAAAACATATTTAAAAAGAATTGTTTTTGTGCAGCGTTGGAAAAATGAAGAAACGCCATCTAAAGATGACATAATTAAGAAAATACTGGAACGTGCAGAAATGGACAGATTCACATTGAAGATTAAAGAAAAAGAAGATACAGAATATTTTCAAATATGGGATGTATTTTACCAATGGCTAGACAAAAGGGGTAGAGATTAGGATTTTATTATACGTTACTAGGCTAAGACCCAGACAACACATTGTTTAACAAGCATTTATAAATTGTAAACTTTAAATAAATAAATAAATAAATAAATAAATAAATAGGCAGTACTCCATATTCATCTATTATGCATTTTAGAAGAGTGCTATCCCTTTAAGCCAGGGGTCTTCAAACTTGGCCCTTTCATGACTTGTGGACTTCAACTCCCAGAATTCCTCAGCCAGCATGCCTGTCTGAGGAATTCTGGGAGTTGAAGTTCACAAGTCATAAGAGGGCCAAGTTTGAAGACCCCTGCTTTAAGCTCTCTCTCAGATCTGAAAATATTTCTGTTGAACATAAATCCTAGCAGCTCCAATCATTTAGGCTATGTTGCTCTGAATGCAGTGGGAGAAATCCAACCCATCGTTTTAGAATGTATACTGCAGATCAGAAAGGATGCTACCAAATCCAAAATCACTATAGTTGGCTGCACTTTGAAAATTCACTCAAAGAGACTCTAGTAACGACTACATCCATATCGTCACTGTGCCAGGCATTGGGGTGGGTCATTTTAAAAGAGGGCTATAAGATATTTGGGGCGAAGATGGATTCATTTCTTGAAACACTATTTATTACCTCTTTCCTTTCCGCATCAGCTTGAAGTTTCGCTTGAGAAACAGCAGCTTCTCTGTAGGAAGAGCTGGCCTGCTTAGCTTGTTCGATCAGCGTCTTCAGCTGCCGAGCTGTGTTAAGCAGAGAATTGACCGTCTCCTCTAGGTAAAGCCAGTTCCGTTGTTCGGTCATTTCAAGTCCATTCATCACAGAGGAGGAGATTGTCTTAGTGGGGGTAGCAGGGGGCACTGCCAGGGCAGGAAGTGAGGTCAACACTAAAAAAAAAAAAATAGACAGATTGAGGTTGATCCACCAGTAACTGTATCTGAAAGTTGGCCAAATCCATCCTCTTTTGCCTCTGCCTCGTTATCATCCACAGCCATTCAATTTGGCTGTGGTAGAGAGCCAGGCAGCAAGCTAAGACCCTCAGTTCAGTTCAGGTCTGTTCAAAAATCAGTCATTTAAGCTGCTTCCATCGAGTGTTTCATCGTAGTAAAGCACTGATAATTTCTGGTTGCATTACAAACAACCGATACAAGAGCATTTGAATATTTGAGATTTTGAATTGTTTCTCTTTAATTCAGGAGCTTTTTTTTCACTAGCTTAGGAATCTGGAAGCAGGATGCATATACTTTTAATAAATCTTAGAACTGAAGCCAACCATAGAATAAGCCGACTAGAACAATTGCAGTGGACCCTATCCACAGTTTAAAGCAGAGGTCTTCAAACTTGGCCCTTTTATGATTTGTGGATTTCAACTCCCAGAATTCCTCAGCCAGCGTGGCTGAGGAATTCTGGGAGTTGAGGTCCACAAGTCATAAAAGGGCCAAGTTTGAAGACCCCTGGTTTAAAGTAACAAACCAGCTTCATGGGTGCCACAGATTCTTTTATCTATATCCAAAGTCAATGGGCTCACCAAACCCCAGAGGACCAACACAAGTCCCTTTGGACTTTAGGCATCCCACACACAAGCACACAATGGGTACTACTCTGTTCTTTCTCACACACTTCCCCAGTTCTACTACTCTACTCGTTCTAGAGACCAGTACAATTTCTCAATATAAAATTTTATTGTTTTCCAAAAAAGAAAAAAACATCACAAGTATTACACAATATTATAATATATCCCACCCCCCCGGACTTCCCAAACCAAATCCCAGGCTAATATTCAAATATAGGTAAACAAATATTAATATCTCTAACTCCACAAACTCTATTTATAAACAATCCATCTCCTCCACATTAATAAAAAAA
>NW_015393248.1:8214-9351 GCF_001527695.2 Protobothrops mucrosquamatus | reverse complement strand
CAATATAAAAAACAAACTTCCAAGGTTGGTTCGTCTGCTTACAAATAAAACTCACAGTTAACTTTAAGTTGCAGCGGTGGCGGCGGCTTCTAGCTTCGCCGAAGCGAAGGCGTCCTGGATCGCGGAGAATCCTTGGGGCTCCGGAGGAGTTCTCACCTACATCGTCCATATAGGACGACTCGGGAACTCAACTCCTACCTCGGGCAGCTCACCTATCCCCTTATGCCCAGGGGAAAGGTATCAAGCCGTTTGACAGCTGATGCTAGCTGTCAAACCGGCTTTTACGCGAAACAGGCGGGAGGCAGCAAACAGCTGCGACCGACGAAGACGCCTGCCACCGGAAGTCCCGAGACCAGTACAATTTCTGAACCCTAGGGCTAAAGAATTTTTTTTTCTGTCTCTTAGCCCTAGGCTGCCTCTGATGGCTCTATTTCCACCAAGAATAAAAACCACCCACCTCTCATTCCCACAACAACAGCAACACACCAACTACTCCCCCCACCACAACATACACACAGCTGGTTTTCTGTTCAGCTTTTATACCTGCTGGTTGCCGAGCAGCTGGGCTGGCTAGGGAGAGGTCTTAAAGGGACAGGGCACCATCAGCATCAGATGTTAGCCAATTTCCAGGCAGCCTGCCCTCTTGCCCTGAGCTACTGAAATCCAGCTCCTGAAGGGAGTGCAGCAGCACACATTTCCTAACTTTAAGACTTCCCCACATATTCAGTGAAATTTTTTTTTTCAACCTTTACAAATCCAGTTCTTTTAGTTTTCCACAAAGTCAAAATCTGTGGGACGTACTGAATCTATGCGGAATGTTTCTTTCTTTCACCACTTCTTCCAAGTGGTGGCAGCAGTGGGATCTAGGACTGAGGTGGAATCCAAGATTGCAGGGGGATCCACAGTACCAGGCACAGGCTACCTGAAAGGCGAGATGTGGCAGACCCAGAGGCAGTCCTTCCTCTCTGGACTGCAGGGGCGTGGTGCATGACCTTAACTTACAACTGGATTTCTGTTGCTAAGCCGTACGGTCATAAAGCATGACACCACATGACCACCTCGCTTAGCAGCAGCAATCACGGCAGTCTCAGTTGCCGTCATAACTGCAGATGTTAACTCCAGGGTTGTTAAATGGGC
>NW_015393248.1:0-4930 GCF_001527695.2 Protobothrops mucrosquamatus | reverse complement strand
AAAGGAAGATACATACAGGTAGCCCAGAATTGTAGACCTGATGCCAGGAAAGTGAAAGCTCAGAATATATAAAATTGTAAACAACAACAGCAAAAAGCTAACGTGCTCAAATTCAGAACTAAAGTCCAAAACAATCTTGACAGGTCACAGAAGTGGGCTGAAAATAAGAACTTGCAATTTACAAGGCATGTGCAAAACTAAAAAAAAATAAGAAACAGAAATAAATGCAGGCTATTTGGTTTGATAATAATTGTGAAACAGGTTTTGAACTACACGTGGTCCTTGATTTACAACCATTTGTTTAGTAACCATTCAAAATTACAACAGCTGTGGAAAAAAATGACTTATAACCAGTCCTCACACTTATGACCATCATAGCCTCTCCACAATTATTTGATCAAAATTTGGGCACTTGGCAACCGGAATGTATTTATGATGGTTGCAGCATCCTAGAGTCATTTGATTGCCACCAGTGACTTTCCTAGCTAGCTTTTGACAAGCAAAATAATAGGGGAAGCTGAGTTTGCTTAACGACTGTAGTGATTCACTTAACAATTGTGGCAAAAATGTAGTAAAATCAGGCGCAACCCATTTGCTTGGCAATAGAAATTCTCGTCTCAATTGTGGTCGTAAGCTGAGGACTACCTCTAGTAGATTGTTACAAACTGAACATAGGTTAGCAATGTGAGGTGGTTGGGGGGGGGAAGGCAAATTGCAATTTCATATAATTTCCAAATCATGGGAAGGAATCCATCCTTTTTTGTTGTTGTTGTTCAGACCCCACTTCTAGGGTGAGCTCTGAATAAGCAAAATACTTTAATAAGATTTCAGAAAACTAGAATAAGTTCAGACAAGGGCTCTGAGGATGTCCAAAAGCTAAGTCTTATAAAGAGAGAATGAAGAATACGATGTTACTCAGGCTTGAAAAAGAGTAAGGAGTAAGCATTCTTCAAGAAGTGAAAAGGGTATCAGAAGAAAGCTAAGGCACGTTCTCTGTTGCCGTATATAAGGGATGCAAATAACAGATTTAAGCTACAGAAAGGCAAGCTCCAACTAAATCTTGGGAAAAACTTCCTGACAGTGAGAGCATCAGTTATCTACAGAGGTTAGGGGATTCTCCTTCCTTAGATGTGTCTCAAGCAGAACCGCAGAACCTTCTCTCTGAATTGTTTTGATTTAGAGCCCTGCCTTGATCAGAGGGTTGGGCTCAATAGCTTAAATCAGGGGTCTTCAAACTTGGCCCTTTTATGACTTGTGGACTTCAACTCCCAGAATTCCTCAGCCAGCGTGCCTGGCTGAGGAATTCTGGGAGTTGAAGTCCAAAAGTCATAAAAGGGCCAAGTTTGAAGACCCCTGACTTAAATGACCCCTTCCAACAATATAATCTGTGATTCATTCCTGAGGCTGGGCATTAGATTAAAGCAATTGTTTTTACATTGCAATCTTGTACACCTGTGTCTGAGAATAAATCCCACTGAATTCACTGATAAGAATTTTCTATTTTTCTGCTATTAATCAAGTTTTCTATCTTCTTTCATCACTGCCCGATTCCTCCTTTAAAGAAGTATCCTGATTACGTGTGGATGTGGCTTTGTCTTACTCACCAGTGGTACCAGTGAAAACATCACCTTGGGATGGACTTTCTGAGATAATCGCCGTGGCCTCCACGGCTGCTGTACGATCAAAGGTCAATGTTCCGGAAGTCGTAATCTGTCCTGAAGGAGTCACAGTGACTAAAAAAATGATGAAAATATTTTCAGAATGAAGTAGAATGCTAATACTTAGGGATCAAGGGATGACCCCCGGTTTTGTTTCTAATCAGCATTAACACCCCACCTAGCTTATAGAGATAACTTTCCCAAAACAATCATACTTCCCTTAGTGAAAGAAACAGAACAAGCCAAATTAATAAGGCTAAAAGCTTCCCAGTTCTTTTTTGTCCAGGGCAAAAAAGAACACATTTGATTAAGATGGAAAGCAAACATTAAAATTAAATACAGAGGATAAGACTTTAAGTAACATTTGCAAATATTTTCTTGATGTTATTACTCCAATTATAACCACCAGTTAGTAAAGAAAGACCAAACAAGGATTAAGGGTACCAAAAGGGAAACTTAAGATGGTTTGCAATTTATACTAAAATGACAAAGATGAAAAGGAGGAAAGGCTTTTTCTTACAAAGTGATAATTGAATATGTAATTGTTTTGATGACCAGGACTTAGGGGGCAGTATCAATTGTGAATACGTGCAGATGGCCTAGCTCTCTCTGGCCACTTGCAGGCCCATGAATGCAGGGTCATGAAAGGACAGCAAAGGAAATACCCAATATTCTAACCATCCAACAGTGAACATATGGTGTCTCGGGGGAAAACACCCAAAAGGGAACACCCAAAAGGGAACACACCCAAAAGGGAACATCTGCTTTCTTCCTTCTTATCTATAGTGTGCCAGCCTTAAAGGACGAAGTCTTTATCTTATGTGTGTCAGCTTTGCTGGGTGAATTGCTTATGTCAGGGCTTTTCAATCTTTTCACCCATTGTACCACTTTTAGGATATGGCAATATCCGAGTACCACCAGTCGCCTAGCAAGGTGTCAAAAACTTGATGACCCCCCCCAAAAAGGAAAAAAGTAATAAAGTGCAGGTAGTCCTCGACTTACAACACTTTGCTTAGTGACTGTTCGAAGTTACAATGGCACTGAAAAAGTGCCCCCCCAAGGCACAGCCCAGCAAATCACCTGCCTGCCTGCCCAGTGGCGCTCTTCCTCCTGTCCGAGGTTTTCATTGTTGTGAGCATTTCTGTTGAGGATTGGGGTGGGGTGGGGGGTGTTTGGTTTTTACTCCCCCCGTCTGCTGGGTGATTGCAGCAGGTTTTGGTCACTTCACATGATCCTGGGACACTATGACCGTCATAAATATGAATCAGTTGATCGGTGCTTCTTCTGGGCTCAGCAGAAGCACCAGGATCAGTGCTGCTTTCCAGCTGATTGGTGCTTCTTCAGGGCTCAGCAGAAGCACCAGGATCAGTGCCGAGCTCCAGCTGGAGCCTGGCGCTGATCCTGGCGCTTCCGCTGAGCCCTGACAGCCCTGCAGCTCCAGCCATCTCTCGCTCAGGCTTGTGTGGTGTTGCCACCGGTTCAGCTCATTCCCCTCCCCCGCTACCACTTTTCTAGGATGGTCGCGTACCACCTGCCAGGTGCCAATGTACCACAGGTGGTACCTGTACCACTGGTTGAAGAGCCCTGGCTTATGTAATCAAAGTAGGTATAAAAATAAGGCTTTTCTGATATTTGGGGCTTTTGTCTCTTTGTAGAGAAGCCCGTTCTTTGTTCAGCTGAATAAAAACGTAAAGTTTGACAGCAACTTCTGGTTTCCTGTATTTTTTCTCAAGCAAAACCTGAGGACCTGCATATCAGTTTTTGAAATGGAAACTTTTGTCATTTTAAAAACAACGCTAAATTGGGATTCATCTGTGAATATCGCATGGAACCCTTACATGTGGTAGCAGCGGTTCCAGGAAGCAGGGTGATGTTTTTGGGGGAATCTTTCTTCACTGGAGTTGTAGGCAATTCATTCTCTTTTTTTCTTCTTTTATAGGGGACAAACAGTCTTACAGGACCACTCTGATAAAGAGAAAGCAACCAACGTCAGAATATGGCAGTACTTCTTTCCGGAGATAGAACTAGTGTTTGTTTGTTTTTTGCTAGTGGATATAACCTAAACCTTGTATAGATTGCTTCACGAAAGAAAACTGATTTCTTGACCCAATGAACTGAATGCAGGATCTAAAAGATTTCTACATTGCAGACAAAGCATCCCAGTCCAAATCCACTCAGCCCTATCTTCTTACATCCACAATTCTGATAAATATGAAATCCTTTCATTATAAATATTATCAGACAGCTCAGTGCTCAGTTGCTATTGCTGTCGTGCACAAGAAACTTCAACATTCAATACATTGAACATTATTGAATAATATATCGAATAACATATTGAACATTTCAATTCAAATAATATGCTATTTTTTAATTCAAATAAAAGGACAGCTCTGATAACATACTCCAAATTATTTTCATTTCATGTTAGATGACACATTCTTTAAAGGATCACAATGTGAGTGAAATCTGAGAATTTGAAGGGCCTAATATTTCTCTAAAACCAGTGTTAACGCTGCTAACATTGGATGTTTTTGCATTGACAACAGATGGAAATGTAGCCATCTTTTACCTCTTGCTTTTAGAATTAGATGATGCTGGGAGGAGGAATGTAAGCGAGAATCCAGCTAGACATAACAACGCTGGACCCAGCGTGAGAAACAAGGTTATTGTAACCAGAGCTGATAAGAAATTGGCGGGCTGGAGAACGGGAGAGGAAGCCCGCGTTTCAAGCTAATTGGGGAATGTGATTTATGACTGATAGTTGGAGGAGGGAATTGTGCTTTGATACTATGTGCTCAGGGGAGGGAAATTTAGTTTTTGGCTTCGATTATATCAGTGCCGATGCTATTCTACTCAAAATAAAGATTCTTTAAGGTAAACAATGCCTCAAAGTTCTTTGAAGAGTTTCATCTGTCGGAACCATGACAACCAGTTTTTCATGTACCAACTCTGACTTTTTGCCAACGAGCTGCTTTCAAGTGTGGTGGACTACAATTTCCCACACTGCTTGCTCTGGGTCTGATAGCTATCGCAGTTCAATATAATATAACATGCTATACACTCACTGGTTACAATTATTATTATTATTATTATTATTAATTTAATTTATATACCGCCCTTCTCCCGCAGGACTCAGGGCGGTGCACAGCATATTAAAACAAGTACAAATACAAAATACAAAAAATATAGACCCCTATAAAACCAAATTAAAAACCAAATATTAGAAGCTGTTATTCCTATTAAAATTATTCTTAAAATCATCCCTAAGTAAA
>NW_015393247.1:15959-18259 GCF_001527695.2 Protobothrops mucrosquamatus | reverse complement strand
AACAACAACAAAAGTAGGTTCAGGAAACAACAACAAAAGTAGGTTCAGGAGACAGATGAACCCCTGAGGACTGTTCATTTGTCTTTGGTGTAACCTACAATGCATAAGAAAAAAACATGTAAAGCAAATTACAACGGACTTCTGGTAAATCAAAATAACTGAAATATCAGTTCTTCCTTCATCTGTTACACTCACCTCACTACATTTGTGGACTTCCCTCCCCTCCTCTCCCCTCCTCCCCTCTTCTCCTCTCATCCCTTATCCTCTCCTTCATCCCCTCTCCTCCCTACAACTTTTACAACATTGCCTCATTGTCCCCCAGAATGGAGGAGCAGGATAACTGTTCTCTAAGTGTAGAATCTTCTGTTGATTGAGTCCCTTCTTAGTGGAGAAGCTGGTTCTGCTCTGCTCTTGGGCCCAGCTCCTTTCCTGGTTCCTGGAATCAACCCAGTTCTGGAAAACAGTCAACCCAGAACTGGGGGTTTACTTCAGAAGACCTTGCGTGGCGCTTCTCCCTTTGTGGCTTCTGCAGTTTGGTGTTCTAGCACAGCCTCTCGGCCCACGTATGCACCACCAATACGGCCCCTCCTTTCTATAGTTTCCCAACACTCAAGACAGATTTTTCTGAGGATGCTGATAAATTCTTGCTGGGGTGACAAACATGAGAGGGACCAGGAACCTGTTGTGGGAAAGCAGCCTGAGCAGTTAGTGGCTCCTGGACCACTGTTTTGAACCGAAATACTGTGCATTTCTTTGGGTGTTGCAAATTATGCGAAGATGGGTGTGTGGTGTTTTCTTCAGCTGGCTTTGATAACCTTTTTCTTGGCTCAGTAGCAAGAAATTAAAGGTCAATGTCTTATTCCCCCTCTTAGATATTGAAATCTAACCCAGAAGCTTCCTTTAATAGCAACATCCTACTGTTAACAAAATTTACAAAATGTAAGTTGATACGCACTTCATCTGTTCAGTCATCGGCTTCTTCCTTTTTAACCCGCACCCTTAATCTTAGAGAGAGGGAGAAACTGTTTCTAAGCAATTTGCCATTCAAATGAAGAGTGCAGTTTCCCCAAAGCCATCCCACCAAATTCCAGTTGCAAAGCGGAAGCCATGGCAACCTCACAGGGACGCCAGCCAGCTGCCTGTCCCATCTTGAAGGGAGAGTTTGGGAAACATTTATTTAAATTCTTACAAACAAACAAACAAACAAAATTAAACAGTCTTTGCCTGCTGCCCAGACTAGGAAGAAGGAGACAACAGCTGGAATATCTTTCAGCTGTCTGTGCTTTGGATTCTGCAGCCTGTGCCCCCCCCCACCTCGAGTTGGATCAGAGTCCACCTGCGGAGGGAAACTGCAGGACACCAACGACAATGCGTGCGGCTCTTTCAGGCCTTGCAGATGGATGGACCATCAGATCCCCACACTTTCTTAGCCCCCTTCCTGCCTCATCCTGAAGCACTGCAGACCCCAAATGTATATTTTATTCATAGCACTTTAGGACATCTCAAGAGCGACATTCTCTGAGCAGAGTACAAATAGGAAAAAAGCACATTTTGATTGAGTGCAGGTGAAGTGAGACATCCACAAAAATAGCAAATTGCATTGGCCAAAATATACAAAAATATGAATCCGGATTGTTGGAAATGTAAAAACAAAGAAGGAACATTTTATCATATGTGGTGGCAATGCCCCAAAGCAAAGACCTATTGGGAGCAGATAAGGAGATGGTTACAGGAAATAACAAAACAACAAATTGAACTTAAACCTGAAATATTTTTATTAGGCATAATTAACCCAACAATGGAGAAACGACTCCAATACATCATTATACATATTATAACTGCAGCACGCATTGCATACGCACAATGTTGGAAAAGGGAGAACATACCTACAAATGCAATGATTGTATGTAAGATATTAGACTGTGCTGAGATGAACAAACTTTCCTTAGAAATAAAAGACAAAGAAGCTACAGAATTTTACGAGGTATGGGACATGTATTATAACTGGCTAGAATTGCGGAATAAAAATGTATGAGAAGTAATGTAAATAAATGTAAATAAACTTAAGAGATATAGGACATAGTATTGTTAAGGGAAAAGAAAAAATGTATTGTGTATTATGTTTGTTTGTAAAGAAAAAAAGGAAAAATAAAAATTTAAAAAAAAATAGCAAATTGCAATGAAGCAAAAACGGATGTCTTGATACAAATTCAATGCTCTTTCTGTGGATGTTTCAACACTCAAAGATCTGTGCCCCTGATATTTCAGCATTCTTCTACACTGTTTTGGTCTTTCTAAGT
>NW_015393247.1:12036-13839 GCF_001527695.2 Protobothrops mucrosquamatus | reverse complement strand
TCCCAGAATGCCCCAGCCAGCATGTGTGGACTTCAACTCCCAGAATGCCCCAGCCAGCAAGTGTGGACTTCAACTCCCAGAAATCCCCAGCCAGCATGTGTGGACTTCAACTCCCAGAATGCCCCAGCCAGCATGTGTGGACTTCAATTCCCAGAATGCCCCAGCCAGCATGTGTGGACTTCAACTCCCAGAATGCCCCAGCCAGCATGTGTGGACTTCAACTCCCAGAATGCCCCAGCCAGCATGTGTGGACTTCAACTCCCAGAATGCCCTAGCCAGCAAAGCTGGCTGAGGATTTCTGGGAATTGAAGTCCACACATCTCCAAGAGTGAGAAACCCTGGAGTAGATTCTCGACCTACCCGCTAACCTTCAGAAGGCACCAGCAAGCCTCAAGCCCACCCCCCCGTCCAGCTGCAAGAGGAGAAAGGCCGACGCGCATCAGCCAAGAGCTCTGCCGGATCAGCCATCCATCCGTCTGCCCCGCTGCCCGTTGACCCGAGGCTGCCCGGGGTCCGAGCCTTCCCGCTTCCCGCAGCGCTGCGCGTCCGAGGGCCGGGAAGGGCGGGCCGAGCGGGCCATCGCGCGGAGCCTGCGGGGACTGCAGCTGGCCTGCCCGGTCGGGGCCCCGTGCGCAGCCGCGGGCAGGGGAGCCATGCCCAGGACTTGCTGCCCCTGGCCTGAAGGAAGCCCGGCCTTCCCCTCCCGCCGCGATCCCCAACCCGGAGTAGCGGCAGCGGCCGGGGGCACCTCGCTGCGAGGATGCCCGAAGCTCCGCGCGACGTCCAGGTGCGGAAAGGCTCCCGCAAGCGGAATAACAGAACAGCAGGATAACGGAAGAGTTGGAGGGGGCCTGGAGGTCTTCTAGTCCAGCCCCCTGCTCAAGCAGCAGAGTCTTCGGCGGTTCCTCCGTCCCCCGGCCGCCCCGGTGGTTGCCCCAAAAGCTCCGGGCCCGGTGCCTTCCAGGGACCCAGGGGGCTCCCGTTACCCCCCCTCCTTTGCAAAGCAACCTTTCCCCCTGAGAAACGGCGGGGTTGGGAGCGGCTGAGGAGAGGCGCCTCCGCTCAGCTACTCGAGCAGGGAAGCGCGTCGCCCGAGGAGCCTCTCGGGGTTCGGGCTGAGCCGGGCAGGTCCTGGCTGCTGCCTTGCGGACGTCTCACGACCCAGCCGGGGAACATCGTCAGCGCCCCCGCCTTCCTGGTTCGGTCAGGAGACGCCTGCGAGGCCACTGTAGCTCCGGGCTGGAGACGGGCGGACGGACGGACGGACGGGAGATAAGAGATGGATGGACAGACAGAAGGGATGGATGATGGATGGAGAGATAGGGATGGATGGATGGATGGATAGATAGGGATGGATGGAGAGAGAGAGAGACATGGATAGATGGATGGAGAAATAGACAGGGATGGATGATGGATGGAGAGATAGGGATGGATGGACGGACAGACAGACAGGGATGGATGGAGAGAGAGAGAGACATGGATGGATGGATGGATGGATGGATGGATGGAGAAATAGACAGGGATGGATGCATGAAGAGATAGACAGGGATGGATGGAGAGACATGGATGGATGGATGGAGAGACATGGATGGATGGATGAAGAGACAGACAGGGATGGATGGATGGATGGATGGAGAGAGAGAGAGAGACATGGATGGATGGATGGATGGATGGATGGATGGATGAAGAGATAGACAGGGATGGATGGATGGAGAGAGAGAGAGACATGGATGGATGGATGGAGAAATAGATAGGGATGGATGGATGGATGAAGAGATAGACAGGGATGGATGGATGGATGGA
>NW_015393247.1:3103-11499 GCF_001527695.2 Protobothrops mucrosquamatus | reverse complement strand
TTCAGCGCGGGCTCACCTTCGAGCTTCCGAGCTTGAATTCGGCGGCTCTTGCAAGTCGGAGCCCCGCCCACCCGCGCCCTGGAGAGGAACCCGGAAGCAGCCCGCTTGGGCGCGACTCTTCTTCCAAGCTCTATGTAGCTCCGGGGCGCGTCTTTTCGGCGGGGCCGTGACGTCACCACCCGCGCCGCCCGCCCCTCTATTTCCGCTTCCGAGCGACCCCGCTGAGGACGCAGGAGAAGGTGGCGATGGCGGCGCTCGGCGGTCTCTCCCGGCGGCTGGGGGCCGGTCCGGGCTGGAAGCGGGCTCTGTCGACGGCGGCGGCGGAGGCGCCGGAGAAGCACCACGGGGCCGGTGCGTGGAGACGGGCCGGTTGACCGGGTGACCTTGCGCTCGCTCCCCCTCCTCGCATCGGGGCCTTTGCAGGCCAGGCGCCCCCCAGAGAAGCTTGGACGCCCGGTTGCACGGCCGAGTATCCCCGCTAGGCGAACCGCGGCCGGGGATTCCGCTCCCCGCCTCCCGGAGACGGCCCTTGGGCGACGCCCTGCGGGGCCGGGGCTGCCTGGGACTCGGGGCACCGGCAAGGGCGGCGCCGCCCTTTCGGGGCCTTAGGGAGCTCCCTTCCTGCGCCGGGCTTCGGACGCGGCTCTGGGGCAGCCTCTGGACGATGCGTGGAGCTTTTCACGACTTGGCACGTTGTGCAAACAGCCCAAGGAGCTAGTCCGTGTTGAGTGGATTGAATCTGGGAAATGGGTTAATGCAGAAAACCAGTTCGGTGGGGGGTGAATTAGCCAAGGGGTCCTCAACCTTGGCAACTTTAAGACTTGTGGACTTCAACTCCCAGAATTCCTCAGCCAGCTTTGCTGGCTGAGGAATTCTGGGAGTTGAAGTCCACAAGTCTTAAAGTTGCCAAGGTTGAGGACCCCTGAATTAGCCGTTGCGCCAAAACAAGCCTCCCAAGTACTGTTTGTTGTGTTATATTCGTCTTCTTCTGCCATATCCGTTATCGGACGTTGGCGATCCTGTTTTAGCAGACCAGGGGATTCTTAGCACCCCTGCCCCATTTAAGGGGCGCCCGTACTCGGGGCCATTGTTAGGTTTTGCCGCCATTAACATGAATTTTCCTGGGAAATATGTAGTGTAGTAGTCTTCCCTTCGCTTTCTACACCGCTGTGCACACGCTGTTCAAGGGGCTGCCACCACACCGTGTGCTGTTCTTCTGAATCCGTTCCAACCAATATGCGCCTTCAGTCGATACTGGGGGGCCAGCTGCCCCTCACCAGGCCTGTTGGTCCACGGGAGGTATTTGATTCCCTCCAACCCACCATTACAGCATAAAAGCCATAATGGGTAGGGGGCCCCAATCCACCACCTGGGGACACGCTCTGTGGCGGTTCCAGGCTCCCCCGAAGAGGTGTTATATTTACACAGCTATTTAGGGCCTCCCCCCCAAAAAAAACCCTCATTAAAACAGGAAGCATTTCACAGCACGCACTGCAGACTATTTGGGAGTGGGCTGGCTCTAAGAAATCTAAATAACATAAAACGGGGAAAATGTGAGACGCTAAATTACACAGATAAAGATGTAGTGATTCCAGTTATATCTTGAGTCCAGAAATTACTATTTTGAGACTGATCTGTAGTACATCTATTTGTAAAATACCGACACTAACCCTAACTCTTTACCTGGATTTCTTCTCGTGGTGTCGGCCTTGCTCTTTTTCTTTTGCTGATAATATTCTGGAAATGGTAATGGAAAGGAGAGGGTGGGGTAGAGAAAAAATTATCTTTGCATTAAGCAGCAGGAAGTTACTGCAGCAGAGAGTCTTCAGCTTCGGACTTCCTGGTTCAGATGTGTTTTTGTTGAATTGCCTGTAGGAACTAAAAATAGATCCTGGCCAAGTCACGGAAAATGCTACAGCACAAAGCAGCCCAATTTTAGCTTAACATCTTTTTCTGAATTGGGCCGCTCTATAATCAAAAAGTAACTCCAAACTAATTAGCATCTTGCACTTTTTTCTCCTATTGGCCCATTTTCAGGTCCGTTATAAGCTGTCCTGCAGCAATTTTTCACTGCACTGTCTGTACATTGAATTAAAAGGCTCGGATAGTTGATTCTATTGGTCCTGTATTTTCATTCATTGCAAAGAGAGAACATTTCTTGACTTTCTGCTTGTGTTTGAATTCAATCAATTAGATCGTATATGGAAAATCTTGTCTTTTGTGGTTGCTCTTCCTGCCGTTGCTATCTGCCAGCTAAATTGCTACCTGAAAAAAGAAGAGCATCATGAAAGGCCAGAATTTATTCCTTACAAGCATCTTTACATCCGGACCAAGGTACTGAATTTGCATTGTTTCTAGATTTGTTCTGTGCTGACTGTTGGGAGTCATTTGCAGAAATTGAGGTTTAGATGGGTTGGATCAGATCCCAAAAGCATGGCCTGGACATCCATCGTTTCTCATCTAATACAGGTAGTTCTCGACTTACAGCCATAATTGAGCCCAAGACTACTGTTGCTAAGTGAGGTGTTTGTTAAGTGAGTTTTGCTCCATTTTAAGACCTTTCTTGCCACAGTTCTTAAGTGAATCACTGCGGTTAAGTTAGTAACTTGTTAAATGAATCCGGCTTCCCTATTGACTTTGCTTGTCATAAAATTACAAAAGGTGATCACATGACCCTGGGACATTGCGACCGTCATAAACATGAGTCAGTTGCCAAGTGTCTGAACTGTGATCACGTGTCCATGGGGGTACTGAAAGTAAGTGTGAACAATGGTCATAAGTCACTTTTTTTTGTGCCGTTGTAACTTCAAATGGTCACTAAATGAACAGTTGTGAGTTGAGGACTTCTTGTATTTCCCTTCTTATAACAGTCTCTCCTACACTTGGGTTTTGAAATAGGATTAGAATTACATTGCCTACCTATTGGGAAACTGGTTATAGTTATTTATAGTATCCTGAACTCTTATCGGTTCACAACAAATTTTAAGGGTGAGGCAATTATATAAAGTTCACAACTAAATTTTGATGAGAAGTGAGCTTCAACTACAGGAAAATCAGTTTCTCATCAATTTGTTGATTTATTGTACATACAGTCCTTGTGCATGATCTTCATTGGATCAATTGCTGCCTCTGAGTCACATTGACAAAAAGAGAAAAAGGTCCACTTATTTCTGATATATACTACAGTGGATGTCAACTTAAAAAAAAATCCTTGCATTATTGCCAAACAAAACTATTGTTCTGCACATTCAGCTTGCCAACATCTTCAAGAATTGATGTTTTGAAAATTATTTTTAAAAATCACCTACCATACTTAAGGCTCTTTTGAATAAAGTTTGATCCCTGGTAATCTCTTGAAAATATCCATAGTTTTCTTGGCTGCATTGTGGAAGCAGTTTGCCTTCTGATATTTCCCTCCCTTTTGACTTCTCAGTCTAGTCTACAAGCTGGAGTTTTTCTAGTGGTCCCCCACCTCTGTACTAATTACATTTGACCAAGTTTAGCTTTTTGAGATAATATTGGCTGGCTGCTGCCACTTTGCTGGTCAAAAAGCCATTATAGAGATCTTAATTTATGTAATTTAGGAAGCTAAAAGTACCATCTCTTTTCTCTTTGCAGCCCTTCCCTTGGGGTGATGGGAACCATACTCTTTTCCATAACCCGCATGTCAATGCACTTCCAACTGGCTATGAAGAGTGACCATTAGGCAAGTGGACCACAGCCACAGCATGGACCATTAAAGGTAGCTGGACCAGAATTGAAGCTGGGACCATAATCTGCATATGCTATATTGTTTATTCTGACTTCTCACAGTTGATGTTTTTCCTGTAGAAGTCTCCTGAAATAAAAATATTCTAGCCAAATCTTCCATTGATTCTTTAAAAAAAAAAAAAAACTTTGTATCAATGCCTTTTATCCTATCTCAAAGGAGGGCATTGTTGAGCTTCGTAGATGAAAAATTAAGTAGCACTGTTTTTGCAGAAAAGCAATGGGCTCAGTTTGTTAAGATAAATGATACAAACAGATACTGGTTACGATTGCTTGGAATTAGAACAAATTGTTTTCTGAAGAAGTACGTTTCCAGTAAGGAAACTGACAAGAAAATGAGTAACCTGTCATTTTAGTGAAAGCAGAATTATTCATCTTGCGATGGTTAATTCTTTCAGCAATATTTAGACCTGACTTGTGTAGTGCAGCTATTAAGGGGCAAGTGCTGTTTTGAGATGCATTAACAGGAACATAAAATCCACATTGCAGAAGTCCCTGCTCTTCTCTTAGAATATTCTTCCCAGTTTAGGCACTGCAATTTAAAACAGACACTGAAAACTGGAGTAAGTTCAAAGGAGAGCTGCCAAGCCTTTGGAATAGTTGAAAGAGCTAGGTGAGTTTATCTTAAAAAAAAAGAAAAAGAAAGAAAAACTGAGGGAAAATATGATAGGAGGCTTCAGATTTGTAAACCATTGTCATATAAAAGAGGGGCCAGACTTGAACTAGATTCGGAGGATTAGATATCAGGAGGAATTTCTCGATGATCACAGCTATCAGCCAATCTAATAGTTTTTTTAAAGTTTCCTTTTGCCAGAAGTCTTAACAGAGGGTGAAGAACCCTCTGTCCAAAATTGTTTTGCAAATCCTATACCAAGCAGATGAACTTCAGAACCTCTGAAGTCGCTTTCAAATCTGTGATCCAGTACTGCTTGAAAAAATTTACAATGTGATAAATAGCTGTGGAATGTGATTGCATCCTACAGTGATCTTGGTGGTCTGTAATTGTAATGGTAGGTTTGTTTTAACAGTGAGAGACAGATTAACAACAACAAAAATCCAGAAAAACACATTTCAAAAAAGTCATCAATTGATTTACATTTTAATGAGTGAAATATTTGATCTATCTATCAGCAAGGTTTCTGGCTCCCAGTTTCCTTTTATACAGGTAACAAGCTGAGATTAGGAGCACTTTCTTAAAGGGAGTGCTTCTAATCTCAGCTTGTTACCTGTATAAAAGACACCTGTCCACAGAAGCAGTCAATCAGACTCTAAACTCTCCACCATGGCCAAAACCAAAAAGCTGTCCAACGATGTCAGGGACAAGATTGTAGACTTACACAAGGCTGGGATGGGCTACAAGACTATCTCCAAGTAGCTTGGTGAGAAGGTGACAACAGTTGGTGCAATTATTTGCAAATGGAAGAAACACAAAATGTCAATCTCCCTCGGTCTGGGGCTCCGTGCAAGATCTCACCTCGTGGAGTTTTAGTGATCATGAGAACAGTGAGGAATCAGCCCAGAACTACACGGGAGCATCTTGTCAATCTCAAGGCAGCTGGGACTATAGTTACCAAGAAAACAATTGGCAACACACTACGCCGTGAAGGACTGAAATCCTGCAGTGCCCGCAAGGTCCTCCTGCTCAAGAACGCACATGTACAGGCCCGTCTGAAGTTTGCCAATGAACACCTGAATGGTTCAGAGAACTGGGTGAAAGTGTTGTGGTCAGACCAAAATTGAGCTCTTTGGCATCAACTCGCCGTGTTTAGAGGAGGAATGCTGCCCATAACCCCAAGAACACTATCCCCACTGTCAAACATGGAGGTGGAAATGTTATGCTTTGGGGGTGTTTTTCTTCTAGGGACAGGACAACTTCACCGTATCAAAGGGACAATAGACAGGGCCATGTACTGTCAAATCTTGGGTGAGAACCTCCTTCCCTCAGTCAGGGCATTGAAAATGGGTTGTGGATGGGTATTCTAGCATGGCAATGACCCAAAACACACGGCCAAGGCAACAAAGGAGTGGCTCAAGAAGCACATTAAGGTCCTGGGGTGGCCTAGCCAGTCTCCAGACCTTAATCCCATAGAAAATCTGTGGAGGGAGCTGAAGGTTTGAGCTGCCAAAAATCAGCCTCAAGATCTTAATGACTTGGAGAGAATCTGCAAAGAGGAGTGGGACAAAATCCCTCCTGAGATGTGTTCAAACCTGGTGGCCAACTACAAGAAATGTCTGACCGCTGAGATTGCCAACAAGGGTTTTGCCACCAAGTGCTAAGTCATGTTTTGCGAAGGGGTCAAATACTATTTCGCTCCTTTTGAACTGTAACCAAAGTGCAGTATTAGTATGTGGCTGTACTGTTGGTCTATGTGAGGGATCTTTATACCAAGGGTCCCCAACCCCCCGGTCCACGGACTGGCACCGGGCTGCGGCATGCCAGAAACCGAGCTGTGCAAACAAGCAAAGTCCCATCCGCGGGATGTAGGCAGCACACAAAACAACGCACTCTCGGGTCCGCAGAAAAACCTCTGTCCACAGAACTGGTCCCTGGTGCCCAAAAGATTGGGGACCTTTGCTTTATACAGTAGAGCAGCATCCATTACTGGTTTGTGAGTAGGAAGGCGGCCCCCAACCTTTGGACTGTCCTCCTCCAGGGCCACAGCAGCAAGCTTGGTTCAAGGTCGGTCTGAGGGCACCAAGTCAAGCCCCCTGAAGGCAGCACACTGAGCCTTTGCGAGGGGCATCACTTCCGCCCAGGCTTAGATCAAAGGGCAACATTCTGGGGTTGCAAGGTGGCATCTTGTCTTTGTGGCACCTTCAGAGGGCCTGTGGGCATCCACACAGCCTTAGCCAGACAGACAGGAGCGCTCACTTGAATTCTTCAAGTGAGGCAACTGATCCAGGACTTCACAACACTTCTACCTGCTCCCTCCAAAGTGTTAATTTCCAGAATTGTTGGAATTGCAAGCTACAAATTGTCTACAAGCACAGCAAACCCCCCCCCCCCCCCAAATATGTTGCTTAGCCTTGATTCACCTGCCTTGGCCAGTACAGAGAAGGTCACAGGCCTGATGAGCTACAGTCATGTGAAAAAGTAAATATACCCCATGTAGTTATGTAGACATACCAATATTTTATCTTCAAACAGTATATAGATGATTTAATTGAACAAAATAGCCTATGAAAAATGGACTTTGCGATCATTTATTCAACAATTAACAGACACGGCCATTTCCTTGTTGGAAAAAGGAACTTCTCCCACCCCCACGGCTCCAAGGCCTACCACTGACCCCTTTGGCAGAAACTCCCTCAACCAGGCATTTCTCATGACTATCTACCCGTCTCTGAGATATGGACGGGAGGATTTCTTTCCACTCCATGCAGAATTTTTTCTGCATGGTGGTGCTGAAGCTCAACCCCCCCCCCCCCCAGCATCTCAGTGGGATTCAGATCCAGGCTTTGACTTGGCCACTTCAGACCCCCCCCCTTTCTCCCTTTCTCCCGTCACTTCTGTGGGATTTAGGCTCACGGTCACGTTGCACGATCCAGTTGAGCCCCAATCTTCTGAGAAATGCTCTCACATGACCCTCAAGTGTCCAGAATTCATGGCAGGGAGCTGCTCGGGCCCTGATGCAGCCCCAAACCAGAACATTTCCCCCACCGTGCTTTACAGTCGGTATCGGGTTCTTGTGAAATTTTAACTTTGTGAGTTACTCAGACAGGCAGCTATAAAAATGAACACATAGTTGCTGTCCTTTGTTATTGGATTTCTTCATCCCAGTTTTATTATTGTCATAAATAACTCAAGGTGGTGAACGTGCCTTCAGGATTTTCCCCACTATACCAAACTCTTTTTGCTATGTCTTCTCATACTAAAGCCAAATAACACTATCTTTGCCTTCTCGGTCCAGAGTAAATTGTTCCAAAAATTCTTTGCCTAGTGTCCCATTTTGGATTTCAAAAACCACACAGAGAGTTGCTTGGTGATAAGCAATTTACCTGAGGCTCAGCAGACAAAATAACATAAATCAGGGTCTTAGAAGATAAAACTTGCCTAAGTAGCCTCACTCCACAGGACGGGCTAGAACAAGATTCAGTCCAGAGGTCTGAGTAAATCAAGCTCTTCAGCCAGTCCTAAGGTTTCAGATTTCTTACATGAGCAGAAGACACGGGAATAACATATCACAGCAGGAAATCACAGTTGTTTCCATGGGTCAGAGCTGCCTCTTAAACCAGGCTGCATCCAACTACTTTTAATTAAGATATACCCATTTGACAAGCTTTATTGAGCTCCGCTGTCCGCTCTACTTGCCAAGTGTTTGATGGAGGGCCACACCTCATGACTTGACTGCTCCAGTTAAGTTGGATACTTTTGATCAGTCTCATATTCCTGGGTTGCTGTCTCCTCAGGCTGACATTCCACTGGTTGAGTAGGAACAGTTGCAGGCCACAACATCTAGGTGTTCATGAGGAAAACAGTCTTGTCCTAATGGTGTTTCTGAAGGGCAAAGGTTTCCTGGCACACTTCCCATATAGATTTAATTTATGCAGCTTCATTCTAATGGTAGAGTCATACACTTTAACATCAATAGTGAAGAGGGTCATGTGTCAAAATTCTGAGGTTCTTA